>NW_020327563.1:0-9027 GCF_001858045.2 Oreochromis niloticus
GAAACGCTATAAATGATCATGATGGTAGCCATGGTAGTGCTTAAAAACAAAAACATCCCGGTTTTACCTGCCACATGCAATCTGGGAAGCAGGACCATCCAGACCTGCAACCAGTTTGGGCTTCACTTCATTAGCAGAGGTGCTGTGACCGAGCTGACCTTGGCTTCCGTCTCCAAAAGTGTAAACTTTACCGTCCTGCAAAGCACAGCATCGTATGATAAAACCGTAGTTTTACTTTGACTGTTAATCAATGATTCACCTGGATGAACCAGTGAAGTCATACCTTTGTCAGCACAGCAGAGTGCGACTCTCCACAGCTTATGAAGGAGACACTTAGCGTCTGAGCGCAGGCACCATGCAGATGTTGAACCTGCCTGTTAAAGTAGAAACAGATAAAAAGTAGAGTGCTTTATTTCAAAATGATGCCACACACATATACACGAAGTTTATGAGTCACTAGCTTGCTCTACCTTTCTCATCCACCCTGTTAACCCGAGCTGACCACATTTATTGGCCCCACAGCAGTACACCAGGTCTGCGAGGGTGAGGAACAGACTGTGGGTCCCTCCTGCTGCAATCTGGGTTACTGCTACTCCAGCCAAAGCACAAATTATGACGGGTGTATGCTGCACCGGCACCTCCTTCCCCAGGCCCAGCTGACCATGACTGTTTAAAACCCCACGAGAAGACATCGCCTCCTGGAGAGAGGTGAAAAGTGTTTTTAAAATGTTCAATTAACACCTTTAAAAACAAAAACAAAACACTAATCATTAATTTAGTTTAACAAATTATTATTCCTCAATCACCACAGAATAGTTACATAGATTAGAAGTAGAATAAATAGGATGCATGGATATATTATATAAGTGAGAATTATGTAAAACAAATTAGAAATTCAGGTGCAGTCATGACCTTTTTATTGATATACTGCTGGATAAAGTGCTGGAGTTTAAATGGACTAACTCTCTTTGCCAATGAGCCTCTGGCCATGAAATATCTTCAAATAGTGTCAGCTACGTGAAACAATATACATCACACTTGTAGGGCAAACTGGTTTTACAACACGGATAAAGACACTTTAAAAAGGAAAAATTCATCATCATTTATCATGTGTGGGGAAAACTGTAATTCCCCTTGTTCCATATGAACACACAAAGTTGTGTCTACCTTTAGTCAGGGCCAGGGAATGGGAGTTTCCACAAGCAACTTGATTATCGGTATGGGCAGTGGATAGGCACCTTGCTGCATGATGATGGACAACAATTGGTAAAAATGTGGCAAAAAGCTTTGAACAAGTCAGTGATACATGTGCGTATTTATTCACGTGTCACTGAATGAGTGATTACCTTGGTCTGTGACTGCTTGAAGGTGTTGGTAACAACCCTAGCTGTCCATCCTCTCCTGCCCCCAGGAGAAAACGTGTCCAGATGCACTCACAGCCAGACAGTGGTCCTGACCGCAAGCCATCGCCACCACACTGCCCAGCGCCTCCACTTGAGCTTAGAAAGAACGAGAGAAATTGCACACACATTACATGTCTGACCATAATAACTTCAGCCTAATGAGAACTTAATGATAAACAAAGACAACAGGGAAGTTTGGACATCCGCTAAAACCTGTGCAAAATATCCCCAAAGTGCTGTACAGAAACAGCACTTTGGGCAAGCACAACTTTTCCCATCTCCAACCACTTTGTTCTGCCTGAACCCAACCAGGGGATAAAGTTAAACATAAAAAAGTGAGTGAAAATAAAAATGAACCAGGCCATTGTCTCCTTTCTGGAAAACCAGCATCAAGAACCAATACCATGAAATAAGTTGTGTTTACGGACAAAAGCAACATTTCATGATGCATTTGGATAAGAATGCCTTGCAGCTCTCTAACTCCCACGTTTTACCTATGTACCACCTCCATTGTTCTCCACCCATTGCACAGTTATGCACTGTTTACCACAACTGGCTATCAGTCAACACACACACACACACACACACACACACACACACACAGCGGGCAATACTGTGCTGTAGGAGGATCCATTTTTCACTGTGGTAATGCCTGACTGTGTCTGAGGAGGGAAAGAAGGGAGGGATGCAAATGGAAACGTGGCAGAGACAAGACAGGGAGATGAGTAAGGAATGTGGAGTGGTGAAGGATGGAAGTCAGAGAAGCAATAAGGATGATAGGGTCCTGAGGTTAAGAATGGAGGTGTGGAAAAAAGGAAGGTTAAAGGAGTAGAGGGAGGAGGAGAGAGGAGGCATCATTAGTTCTCTTTAGCTTCCATTATGAAGATTAAAGTGAAGACCGCCTGTTTATCTTAACCCTTTCTTCTTGGCACTTCCTACTAGGTTTAAGCAGGCGTTCAATATGCCTCAGTTTAATAACATCCACCAGGTTACAGTATATGTAATCCTAACTTAGGGATGCATAATGAGGTTAGCATTACTTTCATTACATTTTAGAATGTTTGGGATTTGTGAATATTTGGACTTTGACACTTAATATGACAAATAACTTGTTGTTATTAAGTTTTTCACTAAAATGCAACTGAATCATAGCCCTGAACCTAAATGTGCTGCTGGATACCTGCTGAATGTTGACATTAAACCAAGCAAGAGTTCTGAGATCCATTTTTTAAAAATTTACCCAAAAGCTCAAAAAGTTTAAAAATGGATAAAAAACAGAATGTAAAAAGACCCAACCAACCAACCAACCAACCAACCAACCAACCCTTTTTGTTCCCTTGGGGTGGCTCAGGAGGTGGAGCAGGCCAATCCCTGGCTCCTCCAGTCTGCATGCCAAAGTACCCTTTGGTAGGATACTGAGCTCTGAGATGCTCCCGATGGATTCATCATAGTTTGAATGAGCTGCTTAGATATAGAAAAAATGATTGTGTATTAATTTGTGTAAGAGGCTTGTGAGAAAGTGTTCAAGCAGAATAGTAAAGTACTAAACAAGAACCAGTCTATTTGTTTGAGCATTTTTTTCTATGAATCATTTTGTGATACTTATATTAGAAGGTGATATATAAATAAATTTCTGTTTCACTTTACTTGACATGTTCAGGTATTGCAGGAAAGGTTTAAGAATTTTTCCCAGAATGCTTCAAAATCACCTCTTGATGACTCATTCACTGTTCTTGATAGAATAACACTGTAGTTTGCTCAGATATGTTTAGTACAGTTTGAGTAGTGTAGTTTAGTTTAGTTTTACTAATCACTGGGAATTTGCATCTTGACTGATATGCTGCTGTTATTTTGACATTTATTAATGTTGAATTTAGATTAACAAATAGCTGAGATAACTGAGACTGTTCTCATTTCCACTCTCAGATATCTGCTGGCATCTTAGCCATACTGTCCTTTGGACATCAGTGCGATGAAACTCTGGTCAGGCTAATAGTGAGACTGGTGTTATTTCCAACACCAAATACATTTTAAAAAAACAAGTTCCAGCAGCACTCCCAGCAAAAACTCACAGTAGCAGCATTCTGGTCCTCTCCTTGGCCTCCAAGCCCTATAGCCTCGAGTTTTCTGTAGTGAGGCCTTAGTGTTGCTAGGCCCTGTGGACATCAGCCTATTTGTATGTGCTTGTTTATGTAGCGTTAGAAAGGTTGAACTGCCTTTTTGGACTGCCATTTTCTCCTGCTGTTGCCTTTTAGGGTGATTAGCTTAGCACGTTTTTTGTTTGTTTCAGGATCACATTGGTTCGTGAAACACAGCTATTCTCTTTATTATTTTGGCCTTGGTTCATGCCCCTCAAGTTGGAACAAGTAGGAAAATTGGTGAGAGTTTTAAAAGCCCCTAAAGAGAAGACAAAAGCTTAAAAACCATGTTAAGGAGATGCTAAATTAATCAGCCTATAGTCTACCCTCAACAGACATAGAGGAGAAGTAGCTTAAGAAGTTAAGAGGACATTTTCAAGAAGAGAAAGCCAGCATGGTTCACTGAAAGAGGAAAAAGTGCAGAATAATCAGATGATGGTGCTGAGCAAAGAGCAACAGAGGAGCAGCTAAAAGCCTAATGGTAAAGCTGCTTGCATTAATCCAGTTTGACTCATCAATATGAGTACCAAAGTGTTATAAAAATGCCAGTCCATTTTCCATTGACCACTCATAGAACCTTTACACTGCACGCCCCAGTTTATCATTCACATACTTTTACTGTTATGAGTGGAGGAGAGAGAAATGAACTTCCTGATTGGCTTAAGAACTTTGATTATTATTGTCCCATTCTGAGCCTGCAGGGTTTTAATGCAGGATGTTAACAGTGGAAGGCCTTCACGCAGTCTAAGTACAGAGAATATGGTTACTTGGAACTACTACTCATGCTCACAGCACAAACTATACTCCAGAGGGTCAGAGTGCACCTGGACTGGAGAAAAGCTGTCCTTTTCTGAGCATCTGAGACTTGTACCAGAAGAGGCAAATTTTAATCTGGTCCCCATATCGTGTAGCTGTCTTATTATTGCTGCTTTTTAAAATGTACGTTTACTACTTTTAATTTATTTCTATGGCAAATGCCACATGATATAGTGTCAGCCTTGGAATTTGTAGACTACTTAATTTGTAATCTTTGTAATATTGAATAAATAAAAATAAAAATGCAAATAACAGGTTTATATGCAAGTTTTCACATACATTCATTATTCCAGGGATATGTAGCTACCTAGATAGTGGGTAGGTTCATCTGCACACACGGAGACACTACATTTATCTTGGCCAACATGCACTCACACACCAACATACATCACATACTTAAGCCCAACAAAATCCAGACCATGTGAAGGAAGTTGAGATTGAGAAAATTGAGATTTTTGGAATATTGTCTTCTTTAAATTTGTTTCTCTTCTCTTTGTTTCTCATGTGCGCACACATCATCAAAGTGCATGCATTAAATCATGCCCCCTGCCCCATTATCATGCATGTGGTTCATTCCATGTGAATTCAGTCTCTGTTGGCTGTCCAGCTTTGTCTTTATGCTGTTATGCAGATGAGCAGTTAATAAATGCGGGATAATGAGTTCATTACTTGGCGACACACACACATGCTAAACATACATACACACATAATATGATTTGAATAACAACAGCCACAGTTGGCTCTGTCCTTAAATATGACATGGACTGTAATTATAAGTATTATAAGAACATAATATGAATGTTTCAAATGTGTGGCACCACATGCAGGTCTGTGCTGGTGGTTTTTATGAAAACACATAAAATATATTAAGTGGTAAGATAAACTTCACAAAAGAATCTTTACTTAAGTAAACACATAATACTACAAAAAATGAAATCACTCAATTTAGAGACTGAGCCATATAAGAATTACAATATATAATATCTGATTAATTAATAACTCAGCACCAGGGGCCACAAGCCTTCTACTTCTACTTCTAGTGCCCTGGATAAATGTTGAGGGTTGCATCAGGCATAAAGTTTGGCCAAATCAAACACGGGGATCATAAACAATAAGATTTAAGATAAGACCGGAATTTCTCGGCATGAGTTTAACAATGAGCAAATGGAGTCCTGTGGGCCACCAGGGAGCCAGTGGAAACTGTGCATCCGTATCCCATAGACAAAGGATAAAAGAGAAGGAGGGGATGGTAGGAGGCAGCAAGAGAGGAAAAAAAGGCAGGACTGTGGGAGGGGGGATTCCAAATGTAGGGACTGAGAGACTGGTGATTTTAGCAGATTTCAGTGGACTTATAGGTGAAAGCCTATAAGTCCTCTCTCTTACTTCTGGGACACAGTTCTGCAGCACTATATACATATGAACAGTTTTAACAGAGGGGGGGAAAAATATATATATACATATATATATATATAATATATATATATATATATATATATATATTATATAATATATATATATATATATATATATATATCTACAAATATACAAGCTGGTTTTAAAAAAGTAGTATGTAATAAATAGTGTTGTGTATATACAGTTGGGTTATTGCACATAGAATTTGTATTGCACAGTGGTGGTTCATAGAGGAAGTGTGTTATCGGTGCATGTGTGAGTTCAGGGTGGTTATGGCTTTAGGGAAAACTGTTTTTGAGTCTGTGGGTTTTTGTGCTGATGCACCTGTAGCGCTTCCCTGAGGGAAGCAGGCTGAACATGTTGAAACCAGGGTGGGAGCTGTCCTTGATGATGTTTGCTGCTCTGCTGAGGCAGCGGGAGGAATAAATGTCCATCAGGGAGGGAAGAGGGCAGCCGATGATCTTTTGTGCTGTCTTGACTACACTCTGAAGCCTCGCTCTATCCGCCTTAGTGCAGCTGCCGTACATACCGTGATGCAGTAGGTTAGCAGGCTCCAATGGACGAGCGGTAGAAGGTCAGCAGCAGGTTGGAGTTCAGCTGTACTTCCTGAGGACTCTCAGGAAGTGCAGACCGCTGAGACTTGTCTGTCCAGGAGACGTCAGCAGAGATAAGGACACCAAGGAACCGGAAGGTGTGGACCCTCCCACACACTCCCCGTTGATGTAAAGGGGGGCTAAGTCAGTGCTGTGTCTCCTGAAGTCAACAATGAGTTCTTTGGTTTTCTTAGTGTTCAGTGCCAGGTTGTTTCTGAACACCATGCTGCCAGCTTCAGGACTTCTCTCTGTAGGCTGCCTCGTCTCCCTTTGAGATGAGTCTGACTACTGTGGTGTCATCAGCAACTTGATGATGAGATTGTTTGTTGTGGGTCGAACTGCAGACGTGGGTGTAGAGAAAATACAGGAGGGGGCTCAGCACACAGCCCTGTGGGGAGCCGGTGCTCAGTGTGCGAGTGGAGGAGAGATGAGGGCCGAGTCTTACAGTCTGGGGCCGGTTTGTGAGAAAGTCCTTTATCCAGGCACATGTGAGAGGAGGGAGGCCAAGAATGACCAGTTTGGTGATGAGGATGTCCGGGATGATTGTATTAAAGGCTGAGCTGTAGTCCACGAAGAGTCCTACTGTCTAAAAATACAGTAGGACAGTGAAACACAATGTATGAAGTTACATTCCCCACTGTTACTGTCTGTACTCTTATCTAATGTATTTGGGCATTCCTGCAGTCCTTTTAGATCAGGGGTCTCCAACTCCAGTCCTCGAGCTACTGCCTTTGCCAAACTTGATGGCATGATGAAGAGGTAATTTAACCGCTTGATTCAGCTGTGTTGGAGTAGGGATGCATCTATAAGCTGCAGAACAGTAGCTCTCAAGGACTGGAGTTGGAGGCCCCTGTTTTACATAATAGACCTTGTTTATAAAAAGTGCAATAAAGCAGCAGAAAAGCCCGTCTCTCTCACAACAGGCTACAGTCAGTGTAAGAAATGTAGATGGAGCCTATCTTATATAGTCTTGATTTATTGCCAGTGCAACATTTGAATAAAGGTTTTGTTGATTTGAAGGCAATGAAGAATTGGACCCTTGGTCAGTATTAAATTCTTGGGATCACCACCCCCAAGAACATTTGCATTAAACAGTTTGCAATCTGATGGGCCAAGAACTTGCTTTCTTCAAACAGAAACTCACTCCAACTTAAAGTCTTCTGAGTTGTGCTTATCTAAGGCGGTTGTCTTAAATTTCTAATTTGTCACCATTCTCACCCAGAATCTTCCTCACGATTGGAAGGTTGATGGTTTGTGATTTGTATAGTTCTTCAGTGGAAGTTGCACTGGCTGCAAAGAAAGCGTCAGCCCTCTATGCTACTTAGACGCACTTAAGCTGTGTTCCTTTATCCAAGTATGCACGTCAGCATTTAGGGCTCTCAGAAACTGCTCCAAAACAATGGCATCTTCTATTTCCTAGTATTTTTTCTTTTTTACTTTTCTTTTGGAGCTATCTCTGAGGCACACAGCTCTTTAGGTGTCTCATCAACCTCCAGTATATTGGGCATAATCTGAGCCTATAAGTCTCTGCACATATTTCAGTTTTTTAAAGAATGTCATTCTTTACCTTTAATAAAAAAAGAACTACACTTCTGACTGTACTTACTTCTGGAACTGAGCAAATTGGTGCTCATTTTTTCACCAATGCTCCTCCTGCCATTGCCTATCCAGTTCCCATCCTGCCTCTTACTCAATTTGCTGCTGCCTCAGGCTATGCAACAAGTTAGAAAGTTCAGCAATGTTATGCAGTTCAGTAGATTACTCATTAGCTACAGTAGTAGCAGCTAGTTTACATCTGGGTACTTATATCTTGCAGTCCATTGCGCATTACTGCCACCTACTGGCCTTCAGCCACCACTGCCACCATTTGTGGAGTAGTCTGGCTGAAATGTGAAGGAAAGTACAGACAGACTCAGCAGAAATTCTGGGTAGTGAAGCACAAGTCAAAATAAATAAGTAAAAACGGTGCATCAGAAGAAATGTAGCAAGGCTTGATTATCTGACCAGAGTGACGTGATGAATGACTTCAGAAGCTTCATTCAGTACGTCACTGCCTCTGTACCCGATTCAGTGGTTTATAAGGAAGTACATCAGAGGTTTGATTTCTGGTGTGTTTTGGTGGTGATGTTGTCTTTTTGCTTTATTTTTAAATATTTATTATCCTGTTATCTTGAAATGTCAATAAGTCACAACCAAAGAGACCACATCATGACAAGTTTAAACAGGGAAAGCTTTATTTATTAATCAAATAGACAACATTAATTTTTACACAAAAATAAATGTCACATGATGTTAAACAGAAGTTGTCAACTAAATTCTGTACAGTGGGCAATTCAGACAAAGCCATTCGAGTTGCAGATCTAAGCTGCTCTTCATACTTTTGACCACCAGATGTCACCAAGGAGGTCGGTGTTGAAAAGCTTTGAGTAATGAACCCTTTTTTGATACAAGCTTTGGTACTAAAGACAGCTTCACTTGGCCATCAGTAATTTTAAGTTCCTATAGTTTGTAAACATGTCCTCAATCTGGGGAGTTTGGGGTTTCAAATTCACGTGTAATGAACTCATAATAATAACAATGAAAAACATCCCAGCTGTAGTGAATACAGGAGACAAGGAGTGATGTCAGTGAGTGTGAATCTGTCACTCGCTGTGACAGATTAAA
>NW_020327564.1:0-9615 GCF_001858045.2 Oreochromis niloticus
TTTCAGCCGATTTTCACCGTTCAATTTTAAACTATTCTGCTGTTTTTGCTCTTTCCGGCAATATCTTTTGGTATTTTATACTATTATACTTTTTAAAATATAAGCTTTTTTCCTTTAATTTGTCCATTGAAATGAATGGGAACTTTCGCAATTCTGCTAAAACTTGCTTGTTTTTGAAACTTAACTACTTTTTCCTACTTTCACCTAGAACAACCATTCAAACTTTAAAATGTTCTCCAATTATTGGGCTATTCGGGAATAAACAGCTTTCAAATCTTTTACCGTTTTACTTTTATGCTCTTAAAGTTTGAGTTGCAAAATTGTGATTTTCACAAAATACATGCGTTGTTATGGTTGCTATGCACTTGGCTTCCAGTGTGCCACTGAAGGTTTTGCAGTCTTCTCTTCATGTCCGAACAACTTCTTGCTACTTGCTCAATTTTCACTCAACTTCCACAAATTATACATCAAAACGTAGGTATTTTTGCTGGCTTTCAGAAAATGTCACCATCATTGTTTGAGATTTATAGAATTTTGGCAAATCTCCTCAGACCAACACAAAGTCTCAAAAATCCCCATAGAAAGTCAATGGAGAGCTTGTTCAAAATCACAGCTTGATTTCTGTAATGAGAGGCATATTCGAATCGTCATATCTCCTTAACGAAGCAAAGTTAAGACATAAGGCTTGTCCCAGTATATCTTCAGACACTCCTGACGCTCACAATTCAAGAATTTCTTTCTCACCTATTACCGTCTGAAATGAGTTACACTTGTTGAGGGTAGGAAATTCGTCCTTCGCTCAGATTTCTTCAGATTTCAAACTCTGGAAATGATCCACTTTTTTCTCTCGTCATATCTTTTTAATGGATATCAACAGAGACCTGAAAATTTCCATGATTGTTCACCAAAGCCTGCTGTCTCTTACGGTGAAAGAATGATATTGATACTCCAAATAGATTTAGAGTTAGAAAGCGTTGTTTGAGGGCAAGTCAAGGCAGTTTTTGCTTTGTTCTACTCAGTTATGGTGCATTAGAAGTCAAATATCTTTAATAATTCATATTTTAATGATAAATTGTCAACACTTTAAGATTCCCCATCTCTTCTGACAAAACGGTGTAAGAATGACCGTTCTAGCCCTACGGTTAGGAAATTATGGCATTTGTTTGAGGGAGTCGTCATTATGAGAAATAGACTGCAAAAATCCTGTGTCTCTCTGTGCTGCGTGCACCTGTTTTGGCGGGAAAAAGTGCACAGGCTCTCTGATTGGTGGATTCAATTCAGCAGCTCCCAGGCTGCTTGACTGAGCTAGAAACTTACTTCTCTGTCCCTGTGTGTGTGTGTGTGTGGTGTGTGTGTGTGGGTGTGTGTCTTGTGTGTGTGTGTGTGTGTGTGTGTGTGTTGTGTGTGGGTGTGAAGAGAGAGAGAGAGAGAGAGAGAGAGAGCCTTTTATGGGATGATCTCATTGTAAGATTTAAATTCAATATATTTAGACTGGTTGACTGAATTGGATCTGTGTGTGGTGTGTGGTGTGTGTGTGTGTGTGTGTGTGGACAGAGAGAGAGAGAGAGAAGCTTTTATGGGATGATCTCATTGTAAGATTAAATTCAATATATTAGACTGGTGACTGAATTGGATGTGTGTGTGTGTGTGTGTGGGGGGGTGTGTGTGTGACAGAGAGAGAGAGAGAGCAAGCCTTTTTATGGGATGATCTCATTGTAAGATTTAAATTCAATATATTTAGACTGGTTGACTGAATTGGATCTTGTGTGTGTGTGTGTGTGTGTGTGTGTGTGTGTGTGTGACAGAGAGAGAGAGAAAGAGGCGAGAGAGAGTTTTTATGGGAGCATCTTATTATATGATTAAATTCAATATATTTAGACTGGTTGACTGAATTTGATCCTGTGTTGTTCTCTGTGCATGTGTGTTTCCATATGTGTCCATATTTGTGATTGTGTCACTGTTATACTTTTTTTTGCTGATTTTTTTTCATTTAACAATTACATTTGAGGGACCCTTAGCATGTTCAGGATTCTTTCAGCTGTCCATTTTGCTTTCCAATTTTCTATTTAAGTTATTACATTGTGTTGAGTCATAGCATTTCTGCTGCTTTTCAGTATTTGTGCTAAATACAGCATTTCTGCAAAATCATACTATGTCTGCTATTTTATGAGATTTGTGCTAAATACAGCATTCTGCTAAATCATACTATTTCTGCTATTTATAGATTTGTAAATAAGTTTCAAATCATAATTTTCTTTTCTAATTTTAAATATAGTGTTCTGCCAAATATAGTATTTCTGCTTAATTATAGTATTTCTGCCATTTTATAGTATTTGTGCTAAAACATAGTATTTCTACTAAATGTAGTATTATGCTTAATCATACTATTTTATATATTTCTGCCAGGTCCCCAGGCAGCTAATCCTCTGTGAGGACTGATACATACAAATACATATCAGGGCCTGCACGGCTTCCCAGCCAGCCAATCATATCTGGGGTCTGTCCTTTCTTCTCTCGTCATATCTCAGCGACAGATGTACAAAGAGCAATGCAAATCACAGTCAAAGTACACGAAAGTACGCTGATTCACCCAGTACAAGAATTATGCTTCTAGTCCACCTAGTTTTTGACTTACACGACCTTTTGTAACTCCAAAAAACGGCGTTTTTCGCCTCTCACCGCAATCTAATTCTGACTGCTCATCACCCTGTTTTCCAGGCGCTCGCTCTCCTTCCCAGTTGCACAGTTGGTAATGACACAGGTCTGCAACCTCAAAGGTCGTGCGTTCAATTACACCTTGGGCAACATGTGTTTTTTCCCTACAAATTAATACACTATCACAGACCACTAATTCATATTCATCATTTATTACAATTCTGCAACCTTTTATGATTTTAGCAGCTTTTGTAATATAGACCTCAGATTCTTGTTAACACTCCATGGCACAAATACTGTTCCCTTTAGGCTCTGTGTGTGTGTGTGTGTGTGTGTGTGTGTGTGTGAGAGAGAGAGAGAGAGAGAGCGAGAGAGAGCCTTTTGATGGGAGTATCTTATTATATCACTTAAATTCAATATATTTAGACTGGTTGACTGAATTTGGTCCTGTGTGTGTCTCTCTGTGCATGTGTGTTTCCATATGTGCCCATATTTGTGATTGTGTGACTGTTATACTTTTTTTGCTGATTTTTTTTTTTTTCAATTAACAATTAGATTTGAGGGACCCTTATCATGTTCAGGATTTTTCCAGCTGTCCATTTTGCTTTTCCAATTTTTCTATAAGTTATTACTGTTGTGCTAAGTCATAGCATTTCTGCTAAATCATACTATTTCTGCTATTTCATAAGACTTGTACTAAATATAGTGTTTCTGCCAAATATAGTATTTCTGCTTAATTATAGTATTTCTGCCATTTTATAGTATTTGTGCTAAAACATAGTATTTCTACTAAATGTAGTATTTATGCTTAATCATACTATTTGTATATATTTCTGCCAGGTCCCCAGGCAGCTAATCCTCTGTGAGGACTGATACATATAAAATTTACATATCAGGGCCTGCACGGCTTCCCAGCCAGCCAATCATATCTGAGGTCTGCCCTTTCTTCTCTCGTCATATCTCAGCGACAGATGTACAAAGAGCAATGCAAATCACAGTCAAAGTACACGAAAGTACGCTGATTCACCCAGTACAAGAATTATGCTTCTAGTCCACCTAGTTTTTGAGTTACACGACGTTTTGTAACTCCAAAAAACAGCGTTTTTCGCCTCTCACCGCAATCTAATTCTGACTGCTCATCACCCTGTTTTCCAGGCGCTCGCTCTCTTTCCCAGTGGCGCAGTTGTAATGACACAGGTCTGCAACCCAAAGGTCGTGGGTTCAATTACACCTTGGGCAACATGTTTTTTTTCCCTACAAATTAATACACTATCACAGAGCACTAATTCATATTCATCATTTATTACAATTCTGCAACCTTTTATGATTTTAGCAGCTTTTCTAATATGGACCTCAGATTCTTGTTAACACTCCATGGCATAAATACTCTTCCCTTTAGGCTCTGTGTATGTGTGTGTGTATCAATATTTCTCCCATTTTAAAGTATTACTCCTCCATAATTGTATTTCTGTTAAATCAAAGTACTTTTACTACATCTTAGTACTTCTGCTCAATCATAGTATTTCTGCTAATCATAGTATTTTGGCAAATTATGGTTTTTGTGCCAAATCATAACATTTGTTTTATGTTATAGTATTACTACTAAGTGGAGGAATTTCTGTCATGTTACAGTACATGTGCTGATTACAGTATTTCTGCTAAATCATAGTTATTTCTACTATATTATATTTTTCTTTCTAAATATAGCATTTCTGCTATATAATTGTATTACTTCTATGTTATAATACTTGTGCTAAACCAGAGTATTTCTGCTGAAACATAGTATTTCTGCCGAATGATAGTATTTCTGTCAATTACAGATTTGTGCTAAAACATAGTATTTTTTTAAAAAATTTCAATATTAATAGTAAATTACAGTGTCTCTGGTAAATCGCAGCATTTCTGCTATGTTGTACTGTTTTTCTAAATCATAGTATTTCTGTAATGTTTAAGAATGTTTGGCTAAATATATTCTTTCTGTTATCTTATACTATTTCTCCTAAATTCTTGTATTTTTGAGACGTTATCGTGTTTCTGGTAAGTTACAATATTTCTGCTAAGTTCTGCTATGCTATTGTATTTCTGCCAAGTATTATGTTTCCTCTAAGATATTGCAGTTCTGCTAAGTTACTACATTTTAGCAAAGTTCCTTTGCTTCTGCAAAGTTTTTACAAATTCTGCAACTTTTCAGCTTTTTCTGCTAGTTTCAGCAGACAGCTTCAGCATTACAGCATCCACACTGCATTTTCGCAGGAAATGCAAATTTTTCTAGTTCTTTATTATTATTATTCTTAGGACTTCCGTACGTTTTTCGCCGTGGATCTACTTCCACAATTTTCAGCCGATTTTCACCATTCAAATTTTAAACTATTCTGCTATTTCTGCTAATGATGGCTATATCTTTTGGTATTTTATACTCTTATACTTTTTAAAATATTACGGTTTTTTTCCTTTAATTTGTCCCATTGAAATGAATGGGAAACTTCCGCAATTCTGCTAAAACTTGCTTGTTTTTGAAACTTAACTACTTTTTCCTACTTTCACGTAGAACAACCATTCAAACTTTAAAATGTTCTCAAATTATTGGGCTATTCAGGAATAAATCAGCTTTTTCAAATCTTTTACCGTTTTACTTTTATGCCTCTTAAAGTTTTGAGTTGCAAAATTGTGATTTTTCAGAAAATACATGCGTTGTTATGGTTGCTATGCACTTGGCTTCCAGTGTGCCACTGAAGGTTTTGCAGTCTTCTCTTCATGTCCGAACAACTTCTTGCTACTTGCTCAATTTTCACTCAACTTCCACAAATTATACATCAAAACGTAGGTATTTTTGCTGGCTTTCAGAAAATGTCACCATCATTGTTGTGAGATTTATAGAATTTTGGCAAATCTCCTCAGACCAACACAAAGTCTCAAAATCCCCATAGAAAGTCAATGGAGAGCTTGTTCAAAATCACAGCTTGATTTCTGTAATGAGAGGCATATTCGAATCGTCATATCTCCTTACGAAGCAAAGTTAAGACATAAGGCTTGTCCAGTATATCTTCAGACACTCCTGACGCTCACAATTCAAGAATTTCTTTCTCACCTATTACCGTCTGAAATGAGTTAGACTTGTTTGAGGGTAGGAAATTCATCCTTCGCTCAGATTTCTTCAGATTTCAAACTCTGGAAATGAACCACTTTTTTCTCTGTCATATCTTTTAATGGATTCAACAGACACCTGAAAATTTCCATGATTGTTCACCAAAGCCTGCTGTCTCTTACGGTGAAAAAATGATATTGATACTCCAAATAGATTTAGAGTTAGAAAGCGTTGTTTGAGGGCCGGTCAAGGCAGTTTTTGCTTCGCCTCTACTCAGTTATGGTGCATTACAAGTCAAATATCTTAAAATTCATATTTTAATGATAAATTGTCAACACTGTAAGATTCCCTCATCTCTTCTGAACAAAACGGTGTAAGAATGACCGTTCTAGCCCTACGGTTAGGAAATTATGGCCATTTGTTTGAGAGGAATCCTCACTATGAGAAATTCACTGCAGAAATCCTGTCTCTGTGCTCTGTGTGTGTAAAAACGGCTGCACCTGTTTTGGCGGGAAAAAGTGCACAGGCTCTCTGATTGGTGGATTCAAATTCAGCAGCTCCCAGGCTGCTTGACTGAGCTAGAAACTTACTTCTCTCTCCCTGTGTGTGTGTGGTTGTGTGTGTGTGTGTGTGTGTGTGTGTGTGTGACAGAGAGAGAGAAAGAGAGGGCGAGACAGAGTTTTTATGGGAGCATCTTATTGTATGATTTAAATTCAATATATTTAGACTGGTTGACTGAATTTGATCCTGTTGTGTCTCTCTGTGCATGTGTGTTTCCATATGTTTCCATATTTGTGATTGTGTGACTGTTACACTTTTTTTGCTGAGTTTTTTTTTCATTTAACAAGTACATTTGAAGGACCCTTAGCATGTTCAGCATTTTTTCAGCGTCCATTTGGCTTTTCCAGTTTTTCTGTTTAAGTTATTACTATTGTGCTGAATCATACTATTTCTGCTATTTTATAAGATTTGTGCTAAATATAGTATTTCTGCCCAATATAGTATTTCTGATTAATTATAGTTTTTCTACCAAATCATATTACAGTATTTTTGCTTTTTATACCATTTTTATAGGATTTTTATATTGCTTAATATAGTATTTCTGCTTTTTATAGGATTTGTGCTTAATACAGTATTTCTGCTAATGTAGTATTTTGCTTAATCACACTATTACTATATATTTCTGCCAGCTTCCCAGCCAGCCAATCATATCTGAGGTCTACAGTTTCTTCTCTCGTCATATCTCAGCGACGGATGTACAAAGAGTAATGGAAATCGCAGTCAAAGTACACCAAAGTCCGCTGATTCACCCAGTACAAGAATTATGCTCCTAGTCCACCTAGTTTTGGAGTTACACGACGTTTTGTAACTCCAAAAACGGCGCTCTTTGCCTCACACCGCGATCTAATTCTGACTGCTCATCACCCTGTTTCCCAAGTGCTCACTGTCTTTCCCAGTGGGGCAGCTGGTAATGACACAGGTCTGCTACCCAAAGGTCGTGGGTTCAACTCCACCTTGGACAACATGTTTTTTGCCCTACAAATTAATACACTATCACAGACCACTAATTCATATTCATCATTTATTACAATTCTCAAAACTTTTTACCAGCTTTTCTAATATGGACCTCACATTCTTCTTAACACTCCATGGCACAAATACTCTTCCCTTTAGGCTCTGTGAATGTGTGTGTGTATCAATATTTCTCCCATTTTAAAGTATTACTCCTCCATAATTGGATTTCTCTTAAATCAAAGTACTTTTACTACATCTTAGTACTTCTGCTCAATCATAGTATTTCTGCTAAATCATAGTTTTTTTTTTTTTGTGCAAGTCATCAGAATCATGTTTGTTGGCCAAGTATATGTGCATACAAATACAAGGAATTTGGTTCCGGTAGATGGTGGCTCTCGAGCACAGCAATGTAAATCTCACACACACACACACACACACACACACGCACACACACGCACCCACACACACACGTATCTATATATACTTACACATGCATACACATACATACACAAGCTGTGTAAACCAACTATAAATAACTATCTAAACGTATATACATAAATACAGAAATGAAATGAGGTGGAATGAATACTACAGAATGTACATAAGGTGCAGTTGCAGTCTGGCAGTGGGAGCAGTGTGACAGTTCAACTGTTTAGAAGGGAGATGGCGAGGGGAAAGAAACTGTTCCTGTGTCGGGTGGTCCTGGTCTGCAGGCTTCTGTACGTCTGCCAGAGGGCAGCAGATCAAAAAGTCTGTGTCCAGGGTGTGAGGGGTCTGTGATGATTTCTCTGCCCGTTTCCTGGTTCTTGAGAGGTACAGATCCTGGATGGAGGGCAGGGGGGCCTTTCTGCTGCCCGTACAGTCCGCTGCAGTCTGCACCTGTCCTGTTTAGTGGCTGCACCATACCAGACTGTGATGGAGGAGCACAGGACAGACTCAATGACTGCAGTGTAGAACTGGATCAGCAGCTCCTGTGGAAGACTGTACTTCCCCAGTTGTCTCAGGAAGTATCCTCTGCTGGTCTTTTTGAGGATGGAGTTGATGTTGGTCTCCCACTTCAGGTCCTGGGAGATGGTGGTACCCAGCAACTTGAAGATCTCCACAGTCGACACAGGGCTGTCTGATATGATGAGGGGGGGCAGAGTTGAGGGATGTCTCCTGAAGTCCACTGTCATCTCTACAGTTTTAAGAGTGTTCAGCTCCAGATTGTGCTGACTGCACCAGAGTACCAGCCGCTCAACTCATCATAACATTTGTGTTATGTTATAGTATTACTACTAAGTGGAGGAATTTCTGTCATGTTACAGTATATGTGCTGATTACAGTATTTCTGCCAATATAGTATTCTGATAATTATAGTTTTTCTACCAATCATATTACAGTATTTTTGCTTTTTATACCATTTTTATAGGATTATATTGTTATATAGTATTTCTGCTTTTATAGGATTTGTGCTTAATATAGTATTTCTGCTTTTATAGGTTGTGCTTATATAGTATTTCTGCTTTTTATAGGATTTTGCTTAATACAGTATTTCTGCTAAATGTAGTATTTATGCTTAATCACACTATTACTATATATTTCTGCCAGCTTCCCAGCCAGCCAATCATATCTGAGGTCTGCCGTTTCTTCTCTCGTCATATCTCAGCGACGGATGTACAAAGAGTAATGAAATCGCAGTCAAAGTACACCAAAGTCCGCTGATTCACCCAGTACAAGAATTATGCTTCTAGTCCACCTAGTTTTGGAGTTACACGACGTTTTGTAACTCCAAAAACGGCGCTCTTTGCCTTCACCGCGATCTAATTCTGACTGCTCATCACCCCGTTTCCCAAGAGCTCACTGTCTTTCCCAGTGGGGCAGCTGGTAAGGAAATTATAGCCATTTGTTTGAGAGGAGTCCTCACTATGAAAAATAGACTGCACAAATCCTGTCTCTGTGCTGCGTGTGTAAACAGGTGCACCTTTTGGTGGAAAAAGTACATAGCTTTCTGATTGGTGGATTCAAATTAAGCAGCTCCAGGCTTTTGACCCACTAGAAACATACAGGAACACTGTATGTACAGCCCTGTTTGTTCACTTGCTTCTGCTGCTGCTGCTGCTGCGGTGTGTGTGTGTGTCTGTGTGTGTGTGTGGTGTCTGTATGACAGAGAGAGAGAGATAGAGAGCTTTTTATGGGTGTATCTTATTGTGTGATTTAAAATCAATATATTTACACTGTTGATTGAATTGGATCCTGTGTGTGTCTCTGTGCATGTTTGTTTCCCATATATGGGGGCGATCGTGGCTCAAAAGTTGGGAGTTCGCCTTGTAATCGGAAGGTTACCGGTTCGAGGCCTGGCTCGGACAGTCTCGGTCGTT
>NW_020327565.1:0-30758 GCF_001858045.2 Oreochromis niloticus
CAGCAGTCCAGTGGCCGTTTTTCTCTTCAGTTTTGTCCTGTGCAATCCCCACTGTCTCTTTCCTTGCCATTTTACGCTGAAGTCAAACTCAGACAGTTCTCTCAAAGGTCCATTCACATACAGTGAAGTTACAGGTTGTTGGAAACACATCTCCATCCATCCAGTTATGATGACGGTTTTCTCTCCTTGCTGATGCCGTTTGCCCATACTGCTGCTGCTGAACCTCTCACTGCTCAGGATACTGGTGTTCTCTCTTGGCCTTCCATGTTGTTGCTTTTGGAGCAGGATTTCTTGTCTCCAGGGAGAGGTTGCTGTCCTTGGAGCTTGCTTTTCAGGATGAGGAACACATGGAAGTGAAGCTGCAAAACAATTCAGCTAAAAACTCGGCCTGAGTGTTTCTAATGATGTCAACCTACAATTTTTGTCTGACCGCTGCACGTGTGGAGATTGATCCAGGTCTGTTTCCTCACCTGCAACTGACACACTGAGACATTTTGATCATTCTCATCATTGCTTAAACAACACATCCCCCCTCTGGATTTGGACTCTCCTTTTTAAAACCAGAAAGTGAGGTTGTAGTTGTTCTACGTTGAGAAGCACAAAACCCTCTTTATGTGAAGCACAAACCCTCTTTATGTTATTATTGCTTATTTTCATCAAAAACGGTCCTATTTTTTTGTTTGTTTTGTTTTGTTTCTTATGTCCATCTGGGGGCAGTTGGTGGCCTGCAGTACCACCATCTCCTGCCAGTTGGAGACAATTCCTTTTACACACATTACTTAGTGCTGCCAGTGGCAAATTTTTCCATGACTTTCTCGTCCCCTCTGAGGCAGTCTTACTCGTTTGTTTTTATTACAACAACAACTAGTCCTACAGACTATGTGTCTGTTCCGCACTCACACATTCACCCTCACGCACACTTTAGGCCCATTGTCCATCCATCCTCCACGGACACCGCGGTGTGTCACCACACACAGTGGTGACGAGCCTCTTTGCGTGTCCCAGACACTAGGCTACACGCAGTCCCTGACTACGACTTTAATGCGGCGATAAAGACTTTCACACTCGCACGATTATAGAGATGCTCTCTTTTTCTACTGGCTTTTGTGTTGCTTTCGAATGCAGGGAGGGTCTCTGGATCCTGTCAATCGACGCCCAACGAGGGGAGATCAGATGCTATGTCACCGACCTGGCAACGAATTTGCGTCCCAGGGCTTTCGTCAGGCGTCCCAGACGTCCTGGCTGCTAGCAGACTTCGTTGTGTCGTCTCCCTCCTCGATGAGTGGCGTGTCTTGGGTCGGCTGGAAGGACCAAAACGTGTTGTTGGGTCTAAAAATAGCATCAGTCCTTTCACTCACTGTCAACTTACAGACTTCCTCCACATAACAATCTCTTATATTATATTACAAGGACGTCCAGTAATTACAACAACAGGCCTGACATACTTAATACCGCAAACCTACACAATTTCGACAAATTTAAATTAACCGTCCGACGGATAAAGTCTAACTTTTTTGTCATCAATTAACCAGTATCAGTCCCGGACTGTGGCCCGATTACTAAAGCCCTAAATCAATTTAAAAGCGTCCAACGCCCAAGGTCCGACCTTTGCTGCCCAAACAAGTGCAAACCACCATTCCGAATGGTAAACTGATCCGATCAGTAGCTTATTAAGGAGCGTCCTCAGTTCTCCACAGTTGCCAAACTGGACTATCCCTCCCAGAGGAAAATGCCACGCGTCCGCGACAAGTTGGAAGCGTCACCTTCGAACAATGCACTTCTTAGAACTTCCCAAGTTCCGTCCTAAAAACAATTAATTACTTTGAAGACACCCCACAAAATCACACAAGCAATTCTATTGATGTCCAAGCCCGGCTTTATATTCAATTGAGACTTTATTGTCACAAACAATTAACCAATTACCTATTATCCTATATTCTCTTAACATTTCTCTCTTTTCTCTTTTCATTTCTTTATCTCTTTAACTCAGTATGTCATCTTTCAAAGTTTCATTACCCTTACTTCAAAGCTTTACCTTATTCTCAAGACTTTAGTTTTACCACTACTGAGCCAATTTAATATTAGGTTTGTGCCTACATTTAAATCTTTTTAGACCAATCTTCTGTTCGCCTCATATCAGATCCAACCTTTGGCCACATTTGTTCTCTATGTTGCAAGGAGATCCGGGCGGAAACACCAAATATTAAAACCCGATTCTTTGATCCCCATGATAGAACGGAGAAAACCCAACTCATAGTGGTCAAAACATTTTATATGACTTTTTATTCAATCATCTTCCGGAAGAGAGAGACCCCTGTACCGCCCAAACGCCAGTTGCAGGATCTCTAACATTACAAGCTCAACATGTGTCTTATATGGTGTTATTTCAGTACTTTAAACGTCACAGTTTCGATACCAACATTCCTTATATGACAAAGTTCCTCTTTTCTGTGTCTTATCTATTAATATTCCTGTGCACTAGAACTTCCTGTGCAGCTTCCTGGATATGACTCAGTAATAAATAATAATTACTAACAGACTTTTGAAAATCACAATCTGTCAATTAGTCTATTGAGAACAAGTTTCCTAAAATAGTATTTAGCAGTCTTTAGTGTCTTTAGTTCTAATCTTGTATTTTGATCAGCAGAGCTCTGATAAGTTCAGATCCCCCCTGACCCCCCACTGTGGCATTTAGCACTGCATGTCCTGTACCCTATGACTGCACACCAATCACCCAACCAATGTGATCATCATGTATGCTGATCACACCACCATGTTTGGGCTCATCTCTGATGGAGATGAGACAGCGTACAGGGAAGAGGTAGAGAATAGGGCTGTTCGATATGACCAAACTCTCATATCCCGATATAAGACATGTACCGTCCTGACAATGATATATATCGCAAAAATTCAACATTTTCTCTAAATTCTGTGAATCTCGGGCAACTCGACCTGTGTGAAGTGTTCTCAGCTGGGCGTCGTGTACCTGGAGTCGAGTGTTCTGACCAATGCATGAAACTAAATATTTTTAGATACCGGTTGTAACGGCCACCATTTTCTTTGTCAGTATTTATTACAAAGGGGCCACACACTTTTTACCGTCGTTGTTGCTAATGACAACGCATAAAAACAGTCGCTTGTCCGTAGTGTGGTTATTTAAATATAGACACTACAGTGACCATCAAAACCATGAAAAGGTATCATCAATAAAGTTTATTTGGGACACCAAGAACAACAATAGCGTATAATATAATGACAGACGCTTTCATATCGTCATCTGATATAGATCGTTATATCGAACAGCCCTAGTAGAGAACGTGTCCCGCTGATGCTCAGAGAATAACCTGAAGTTGAACATCCTTAAACCTAACCCAACTCCACTCCCTCTCATTATAATAGAGAACAGGTGAATCTGTCTCCACCTTCAGGTTTCTGGGCACCCACCTTTCCACTGATCTCACCTATACTCACGACACCATCACCCTGGTAAAACGGCCCAGCGGCAGCTGCACTTCCTCCATGTCCTGAGAAGAATACCTGGACGAGAAGCTGCTGCTGGCCTTCTACTGCTCCTCAGTGGACAGTGTGGTCTGCTGGTGTTTGCACTCAGGGGCCATGACCGAGTACAGGAGGGCTGCACAGAGGGTCAATAAGCCCACCCAAATTATCATTGGCTGCCCTCTGCCACCCCTGGAGGCCATCATCAGATCCTCCTGTCTCAGGTAAACCAGGACCATGACAGCTGACCCCTCACACCCCACCCACCACCTGTCTTCCGCTGCCCTCTGGTTAGCAACTCAGGTGAATCTCACACTAGGCTGCCACAAACGATTGTTTGACAGTCGACTAGTTACCGATTATGTTTGCGCTTAGTCGACTAATCAAATCACGCATTCATTGGACATAAAACGTTCAGCCTATTGCACCAGCATGCATCTGCTCTTATATAACTATCATTAACTTACAGCTGAAGTGTTTAAGGTATGTGCTAACTAAAAATAAAGACAACATGATAGTTTTTTAAACTTTTAATAAAATTTGCAGATTGTCTTGGTGGAGTTTAATAAACTCAGCCGTCTGCTCCTTTCTATCTAAAATATAACAGACAAATTTGAATAAATTCTCAACCATCTGACACTTCTGTGTAATCACTATTCCGTTTGAAATTTATTGAGCTGTGTGAAAACTATAACTTTAATCTCAGCCAAACTGATTTACTCAGGAACAAATAAAACACTGAAAAAAGCCAAACAATAACATTTTAAGTTATTGTGACTTATATACCATGTTTAACCTGAGTAGTGAAAGACCACGGGGGTTTGAAAACCATGTGAAGGGAGTTCTCTGTTCCCGCCGGCTCCAGTGAGCCTCGACCTCCTGGTCAGCTATTGAGCTGCTGGATAACAGACGTCTCCGAATATGTCGGAGCACTTTTGCAAATATGTGATGTCTTGATAAACCAAGCAGATATTTGAAGTTTACACAGCTTCATTCTCTCCTGAAAATATCTTAAAAGTTTATTTTGTGACCCAGAAAGAGGAATGAGAGTAATATTAAAACTAAGTAGCTGCTGCCATTTTTGGAAACTTTAATTGGCTGGCCACGCTATGACTTCCGGAATAGGTTGGACCACGAAGGATACACCAGACCCATCCTTCAAAAGGAGGACGCATTTTTCGGCTGCATTTGGAGGAGTCTTCAAATTTGGAAAGCCTTCGTCGCATCACTGTGCCGTAGTCGACCTACAAATTCGGACTCCGAAGGATGCGACCCCTGAGTTTGGACACAGCTACGATACCAGAGACGGCTTCTTCTTCTTCTGCGTTTAATAGCAGCTGGCATCTGTGTAGATGCTGACATCTTCTGTTTCAGTCAGTTACTACACTCTTAAATCCTACTACTTATTCCTGTGTCTTTCATGATCTTACAATGCTTCAAACGACACGTCGACTATTAAATTAGTCGTTGACAATTTTGATAGTCAACGTAATCGTGACTAGTCGACTAATAGTGGCAACCCTAACTCTCTCTCTCTCTCACACACACACACACACACACACACACACACACTTTGTGAGGTCAGACACCGATGCTGGAGAGAACTTTATCTTTGGTACAATGCAGTTAGAAAAGTACTGTTGTCCAGGCAACCACCAAACTCAGACTCGTCTATCAGATTGCCAGATGGAGAAGTGTGATTGGTCACTCCAGAGAACATGTCTCCACTGCTCTAGACCCAGTGGCATCAGATGCTTCATTGTGCTTGGTGATGTAAGCTTGGATGCAGCTCGGTTGCCATAAAACACACATTCCATGAAGCACTGTTCTTGAGGTCATCTGAACGCCATGTGAAGTTTGGAGTCTGTATGATTACAGAAAGTCAGCGACCTCTGTGTCCCTCAGCATCCACTGACCCCACTCTGTGATTTTAACACTTCATGGCTGAGCTCACTAACAGCTGACAGTGGAATATTTAGTAGTGAGGAAAGTTCACACATGGACTTGATGCACAGGTGGCATCCTATCATAGCACTACACTGGAGTTCACTGAGATCCTGAGAGCTAGTCATCCTTTCACAGATGTTTAGAATAGAATAGAATAGAATAGAATAGCTCTTTATACAATGAAAGGCAGTTTGGCATCTCTCCATGTGTTAAAATACACAGTAGTGTAAGTATTTCAATATAACACAGACAATTTTACAGGTAGAGTGCTCAGATCGCTTTGTTCTCCTAAAGTCGATTACCATCTCCTTGGTCTTGGCTGTGTTCAGATGCAGGTTGTTGTTGTCACACCATCGCTTCAGGTGCTAAACCTCTTCGCTGTAGGCTGAATCATTGTTGTTGTTGATCAGTCCTATGATGGTGGTGTCATCAACACATTTATAATGGTGGTACTGGTGTGGACTGGAGAACAGTCATGGATGAAAAGTGAGTATAAGAGGGACTGAGGACACACCCATGTGGGACACCTACGTTCAGATTGAGGTGAAGGATGTATGCTGTCCCATCCTGACGTTCTGGGGTCTGTCGCTCAGGAGAAGCAGTTTGTGGAAGCAGTCTGCATGCCTAGGTGCTTAAAGTGACTGGAACACCTGAAGTCTGGTTCAGTAGTGACTGAATACTTTTGACTGTATAGTGTCTGTGAGCTGAGTCTCAGGAGGAAGTGAGGCAGTGACACGAAGCAAACAAGTCGGTCTTACAAGGGACGTCAGAGAAAAATAAGAAAATGTTTTAGAAGCAGCAAACTAACTCAAACTGATTTGAGCAATGAGCAGTTGCAGAAAAGTTAGAGTTGCTGCACAAAGACGTCACAGGAGGTAGTGTCAGTAATATTCACACACTTTTCTCTTTAGGTGGAGAAGACTGCAGTGAATGTTCACCTGAAATATTTTGTCTGATTGGTTTGATTATTTCTTTTAATCTACTTCATGGATATGACTCATTACAAAATGGTAAAAGTACCAAAAGAAGTTTGACAGAAATGTAAACATGTTGTCTGTGAGAATAAGTTTCCTAAAATAACATTTAGAAGTCTGTAGTTCTAATCTAAGTTTTGTAGTTCGATCAGCAGAGACCAGAGCTGTTAAAATGATTGTGGTGAAGCTTCACTCCTAAGACTTAACTTAGGAAATATTTTGAAATGTTTAAGCTCCATGTAGACGTCCTGGAGCCTTCATCTCACAGCTGCTGCACACAGAGAAAAGTCTGATTAGTTTAACTCAGAGGAAACTTATCCTGATCAAGATGAGGCTGGGGGTAAAGAACAGGAGAATCACAAACATAAATAATAAATGAATAAATATACATAGAGGAGCAGCTGGAGCCAGTGTGACATAGAGGCTGGTCACCAGGAGAATCCAGAGACGCTACAGAAGCTGATTGTTAGTGTTCCCTTGATTGTTTCCTTTCCTTGGTCTTCCTACCTCTCCTCTCCTCTTGCCTTGTAATTGTTGTTTGATTTGACATTAGGACCAGTGTGCAGTGTGGGTTTCCCTCAGACTGTAAGAGTCAGGGGGCCAACCCTCTCCCACTCAGAGTCAGCGGTGGGTTGATTGTAATAACTGAGAATGGAACACCGATCTTCTCCTTTCCCTATGTCGGCCCCTCTCAACAGTTTCTGACATTGTTCTGTTGCAGATATGCTAACAATGCTAATGCTAAAGGGTGCACAACTAATGTTCAGCTGGGACAAGAATTACATGTTGTGTAGTTCAATAATAAAGAAGCAGCAAGACAAAGATGTTTGGACTTGTGTGTGTTTGGTCCTGCAGCTGGAGCAGCTATCAGAAACCACATCTGTAATGTGGCACCGAGTACAGTCTGACTGAAAGCTGTGACACTTTTTACATTCATTCATCTTTTAGCTGTTTAGGGTTTATGCTGGAGGGGAAGCTGCTCACCTTGGATATGTTTCTGGTTCTGCAGACAGTGCATCTCCTCATACTGGGGCCAGTCAGCTTCATCAGGAGACTCCTCCTGTCCCCAGTGTGGAGAAAGATCCAGAACCAGAGCGGGACTGCAGACAGCCAGTCAGAGCAGCTGTGTACAAAGTAAGACTGAACATCTGTCTGCTGATGGACTCATTTCTGAAAACTGGACTTCTTGTTGTTGTTCAGACATTGAAGAGTTTTCTTTCTGTTTTTCTTTCTTTCAGCAGATGTTGGTCTGCAGGAGGTTTTAGATGAACATAAGATCAGTCTGAGGAGGAGATGTGAACGTGTGACTGAAGGAAGTGATGAACAGGAAGTAGAACCCTCCTCAACACCATCTACACTGAGCTCTATATCACAGAGGGACAGAGTGAAGAGGTTCATACCCAACATGAGGTGAGTCAGCTGGAGACAGCTTCCAAGATGGACGCCCTCCATGACGCTCCAATCAGGTGCCAGGACATCTTTAAAGCCTTACCTGACCAACAGAGACCCATCAGAGTGGTTCTGACCAACGGCGTGGCTGGTGTTGGAAAAACCTTCTCAGTGCAGAAGTTCACTCTGGACTGGGCAGAGGGCTTGGAGAACCAACATGTCAGTGTGGTGGTTCTGCTTTCATTCAGGGAGCTGAACCTGATCAGAGATGAGCAGTACAGTCTTCTGGAGCTGCTCCATGTTTTCCATCCAACATTACAGAAGGTCACAGCAGAGAAGCTGGCTGTCTCTCAGCTTTTGTTCATCTTTGACGGCCTGGATGAAAGCAGACTTTCATTGGATTTCACCAACAGGAAGCTGCTGTCTGATGTCACACAGAAGTCATCAGTCAGCCAGCTGCTGACAAACCTCATCCAGGGGAATCTGCTTCCCTCGGCTCTCGTCTGGATAACTTCCCGACCTGCAGCAGCCAATCAGATCCCTCCTACATGTGTTGACAGGGTAACAGAAGTACGAGGCTTCACTGACACCCAGAAGGAGGAGTACTTCAGGAGGAGATTCAGTGATGAAGAGCTGTCCAGCAGAATCATCTCCCACATGAAGACATCCAGGAGCCTCCACATCATGTGTAGTATCCCAGTCTTCTGCTGGATCACTGCTACAGTTCTGGAGCACATGTTGACTACAGAGCAGAGAGGAGAGCTGCCCAAGACCCTGACTGACATGTACTCACACTTCCTGCTGGTTCAGACAAAGAGGAAGAAGAACAAGTACCATGAGGGACATGAGACGAGTCCACAGGAGCTGAAGGAGGCTGACAGGGAAGTTCTTCTGAAGCTGGGGAGGCTGGCGTTTGAACATCTGGAGAAAGGAAACATCATGTTCTACCAAGAAGACCTGGAGCAGTGTGGTCTGGATGTGACAGAGGCCTCGGTGTACTCAGGAGTTTGTACAGAGATCTTCAAAAGAGAGTGTGTGATCTTCCAGAATCCAGTCTACTGCTTTGTTCATCTGAGCATTCAGGAGTTTCTGGCTGCAGTCTACATGTCCCACTGTTTCACCAACAGGAAGACAGAGGTGTTGAAGAACTTCCTGAAGATAGACTGGAATGAGGAGGATGACAATGATGATGATGATGATGATGATGACGATGATGATGATTTGCTGGGTCATTACCCGCTTAATCCAAATGAACTGGGCATGAGCACTAGGAAGAGAGAGGAGCTGGTGGACTTCCTGAAACCAAAATTTTTAACCAAGAATATGTACAGTTGTTTTGATAACAGAGATCTCCAATCGCTTGATGTATTTCTGAACAAAGCCATGAAGAAATCTCTCCAGAGTAAAAATGGCCACCTGGACCTGTTTGTTCGCTTCCTTCATGGCCTCTCTTTGGAGTCCAACCAGAATCTCTTAAGAGGTCTGCTGGGTCAGACAGAGATCAGTTCAGAAACGATCCAGAGAGTCATCAACCACCTGAAGGAGATGAACAGTGATAAAATCTCTCCTGACAGAAGCATCAACATCTTCCACTGTCTGATGGAGATGAACGACCTCTCAGTACATCAGGAGATCCAAGAGCTCCTGAAGTCAGAGAACAGATCAAAGAAGGAACTCTCTGAGATCCAGTGCTCAGCTCTGGCCTTCATGCTGCAGATGTCAGAGGAGGTTCTGGATGAGTTGGACCTTCATAAGTACAAAACATCAAAGCAGGGACGACTGAGACTGATTCCAGCTGTGAGGAACTGCAGAAAGGCTCGGTGAGTCCAGATGTGATGATTAACCCTTTAAGACCTACCATAGAACCAAGTCCGCCAGAGCTTATATTATACAGGGAGTGCAGAATTATTAGGCAAGTTGTATTTTGAGGAATAATTTATTATTGAACAACAACCATGTTCTCAATGAACCCAAAAAAAACATTAATATCAAAGCTGAATGTTTTTGGAAGTAGTTTTTAGTTTGTTTTTAGTTTTAGTATTTTAGGGGGATATCTGTGTGTGCAGGTGACTATTACTGTGCATAATTATTAGGCAACTTAACAAAAAACAAATATATACCAGTGAAACCAATATAACATCTCCACATTCACAAATATACATTTCTGACATTCAAAAAAAAAAAAAAAAATCAGCGACCAATATAGCCACCTTTCTTTGCAAGGACACTCAAAAGCCTGCCATCCATGGATTCTGTCAGTGTTTTGATCTGTTCACCATCAACATTGCGTGCAGCAGCAACCACAGCCTCCCAGACACTGTTCAGAGAGGTGTACTGTTTCCCTCCTTGTAAATCTCACATTTGATGATGGACCACAGGTTCTCAATGGGGTTCAGATCAGGTGAACAAGGAGGCCATGTCATTAGTTTTTCTTCTTTTATACCCTTTCTTGCCAGCCACGCTGTGGAGTACTTGGACGCGTGTGATGGAGCATTGTCCTGCATGAAAATCATGTTTTTCTTGAAGGATGCAGACTTCTTCCTGTACCACTGCTTGAAGAAGGTGTCTTCCAGAAACTGGCAGTAGGACTGGGAGTTGAGCTTGACTCCATCCTCAACCCGAAAAGGCCCCACAAGCTCATCTTTGATGATACCAGCCCAAACCAGTACTCCACCTCCACCTTGCTGGCGTCTGAGTCAGACTGGAGCTCTCTGCCCTTTACCAATCCAGCCACGGGCCCATCCATCTGGCCCATCAAGACTCACTCTCATTTCATCAGTCCATAAAACCTTAGAAAAATCAGTCGATATATTTCTTGGCCCAGTCTTGACATTTCAGCTTGTGTGTCTTGTTCAGTGGTGGTCGTCTTTCAGCCTTTCTTACCTTGGCCATGTTTCTGAGTATTGCACACCTTGTGCTTTTGGGCACTCCAGTGATGTTGCAGCTCTGAAATATGGCCAAACTGGTGGCAAATGGCATCTTGGCAGCTCCACGCTTGACTTTTCTCAGTTCATGGGCAGTTATTTTGCGCCTTGGTTTTTCCACACGCTTCTTGCGACCCTGTTGACTATTTTGAATGAAACGCTTGATTGTTCGATGATCACGCTTCAGAAGCTTTGCAATTTTAAGACTGCTGCATCCCTCTGCAAGATATCTCACTATTTTTGACTTTTCTGAGCCTGTCAAGTCCTTCTTTTGACCCATTTTGCCAAAGGAAAGGAAGTTGCCTAATAATTATGCACACCTGATATAGGGTGTTGATGTCATTAGACCACACCCCTTCTCATTACAGAGATGCACATCACCTAATATGCTTAATTGTGTGGATGCTGATTAAGCATCCACACTATTGAGTTCCTGTTTCTCTTTATTGTGTGGATGCCCTAAAAGGGCTTCCACACTATTGAGTTCCTGTTTTAAACTTTATTCTTCAAGTTGCTGCCCCGTTTTTCGGCACTTAACTACTCCCTCAGTTTTCAGCCGATTTTCTCCGTTCAAACTCTAAACTGTTCTGCTATTTCTGCTAATTCCGGCTATATCTTTTGGTGTTTATTACTATTATACTTTTTAAAATATTACACTTTTTGTGTCCCATTGAAATGAATGGAAAACTTCCACAATTCTGCTAAAACTTGCTTGGTTTTGAAACTTAACTGCTTCCTCATACTTTCACCTAGAAACTCCATTCAAACTTTAAAATGTTCTCAGATTATTGGGCTATTCCTGTCTGATTCAGCTTTTTCAGATCTTCTACCGTTTTAATCTTATCTCTCTTTAAGTTTTCAGTTGCAAAATTGTGATTTTTCAGAAAATACATGCGTTGCTATGGTTGCTATGCAATTAAGTCAGAGTGAGTGCTGGTCCGTTCTGAATTTTCTCTTCATGTCTAAACAACTTCTTGCTACTCGCTCAATTTCCACTCAACCCCCACAAATTATACATCAAAACGTAGGTATTTTTGCTGGCTTTCAGAAAATGTCACTATCTTTATTGTGAGATTTACCGTCTTTTCGCAATTTGCCTCGGAGTGACACAAGGTCTGACAACTCCCCATTCAAAGTCTATGGGGAGGTTTTGAAATTCAGAGCTGAAATTCTGTAACGGGAGGCATTTTCAAATCGCCATATCTCTTTAACAAAGCAAAGTTAGGACATGAGGCTTGTGCCAATATATCTTCAGACACTGCTGACACTCACAGTGGAAGCAGTTTTTACAATTATCTTACCGTTGAGCAATGAATTACGTTTGTTTGAGGGGTGGAAATCGGTCCTCCTCTCAGTTTTCAAACTCCGAAAATGAAGCCGTTTCTTCTCTCGTCATATCTCCGCGACGGAGTTACAAAGAGCAATGAAAATCGCAGTCAAAATACACCAAAGTCCGCTGATTCACCCAGTACAAGAATTATGCTGCTAGCCCTCTGCTAGCCCTCCTAGCCTCACACTGACTAGTTTTTGAGTTACAAGACGTTTTGTAACTCCAAAAAACGGCGCTTTTCGCCGCTCACCGCGATCTATTTCTGATTGCTGATGTCTTTGTTTTTCAGCCGCCCACCCCCTTTCCAGGTGGCGCAATCAGTAATGACACGGCTCTGCAGCTCAAAGGTCGTGGGTTCAATCCCACCTTGGTCAACATTTTTTTTTCACTACAAATTTATACACTATCACAGACCTGTAATTTATATTGCTAATTTTTTTCACTACAAATGAGTAGTGCAAAAACATACTATGTCTGCAACATCACAGTATATCTGTTATGTTATAGTATTACTACTAAATCACAGTATTTCTGCCAATTCAAGGAGGCTGACTGTTACTAAGTGCATCAGTGTACATAGGTCATCTGTTGTGTTGGAGTGCCCTCTTGTGGTGCCTTTTGGGTAGTGCCTTAGTAAACGTGAACACTGCAAAGAAGTGGTATCAGACTGGTTTGTAGTGGAGGAATTTGTTGCCAGTTTCTTTCATCTTTAATCCGTATTCATGTTGTAATGTAGTAGTACCACAATATGGCAGAAACACTATGTTTTGGCACAAATACTTTGATTTGGTATACTTTAGCTTCTTCACCCCTTTTCAGCAAAATTTTCATTTTTTTCACCCCTTTTCAGCACAAATTCCAGCTTTTTTGGCTGTTTTCAGAAAAAAAAACTCTTTTCAGCAGAAACTCTGCTGATTCATCTCTTTTCAGCGCAAGTTTTATGATTTTAGCAGCTTTTCTAATATGGACCTCAGATTCTTGTTAACGCTCCATGGCAGAAATACATACAAGTACCCACCTGATGAAGCAGACAGAGGCAGTACCTCTGATTGGTGAATTTGAGCAGAAACAGGTTGTTTTGCCTCTTTTCAGCAGAAATTCTGCTGATTCACCTCTATTCAGCGCAACGTTCTGCTTCTTTGCCTCTTTTCTGCAGAAATTCTGCTGATTCACCTCTTTTCTGCAAAATTTTCAACCATTTCACCTCTTATCAGCGCAATTCTCAGCAGTTTCTGCTCATTTCACCATAATTGTCAGTCTCTCCATCTCTTACCTTGTGAGAGTGAATTTGGCACAGTGAGATAAGTAGCCGCCTTGCGCACAGGAGGTCCAGGTTCGAATCCTGCTCAGGGTGACAGTCTTTTTTCACCACCATACAACTTTTTGCAACTTTTCATCTTTTTCAGCTTTTCAGCAGACAGCTTCAGCGTTAAGGCATCCACACAGCATTTTCGCAGGAAATGCAAATTTTTCTAGTTGTGTGGATGCCCTAAAAGGGCTTCCACACTATTGTTTTCCTGTTTCTCTTTCTTCTTTATTATTATTCCCCTAGTTGCTTCCGTACACTTTTTGGCACTTAACTACTCCCACAGTTTTTATCCGATTTTCGCCATTCAAACTTTAAAAAATTCTGCTATTTCTGCTAATGCCGGCTATGACTTTTGGTGCTCATAACTTCTATACTTTTTGAGATATTGAATTTTTTTTGCAATATTTTTTGCCCATTTCTGACATATCATCAGTGGCCTCACTGATTTTCCTTGCCAGGTTGACCTGTGTTTTAGCTCAGTGAGATGAGCATCCGTTCTCAGACTGGGAGGCCCGGGTTCAAATCCCGCTTATGGCAACATTTCTTTCAGTTAACAGTTAAACTTTTTTAACTCAATTTCAGCTTTTTCACCCCTTTTCAGCAAAATTTTCAGTTTTTTCACCCCTTTTCAGCACAAATACCAGCTTTTTCAGCTGTTTGCAGCAAAAAACCTCTTTTCAGCAGAATTCTGCTCATTCACCTCTTTTCAGCAGAAGTTCTGCTGATTGAACTCTTTTCAGCAGAATTTTAACTTCTTTTCAGCCCAAATTTTGCTTATTCACCTCTTCTGCAAAATTTTCAGCCTTTTCACCTGTTATCAGCACAAATCTCAGCTGTTTTCAGAAAAAACCTCTTTTGAGCAGAAATTCTGCTGATTCATCTCTCTTCAGCGCAACTTTCTGCTTCTTTACCTCTTTTCTGCAGAAATTCTGCTGATTCACCTCTTTTCTGCAAAATTTTCATCCTTTCCACCTCTTATCAGCACAATTCTCAGCAGCATCTGCTCATTTCAGCAGAATGGTCAGTCTGTCCACCTTTTCTTTGTGAGAATAAGTTTGGCTCAGTGAGATAAGTAGCCGCCTTGAGACCAGGAGGGCCGGGTTCAAATCCTGCTCAGGGTGATAATTTTTTTTTCATCACTATACAACTTTTTGCAACTTTTCATCTTTTTCAGCTTTTCAGCAGACAGCTTCAGCGTTAAGGCATCCACACAGCATTTTCGCAGGAAATGCAAATTTTTCTAGTTATTCTTCATCTTCAAGTTGCTTCCGTACATTTTTTGGCCTTTAACTACTTCCACAATTTTTGTGCTATTTTCACTGTTCAAATTTCACAATATTCTGCTATTTCTGCTCTTTCCGGCTATGACTTTTGGTATTTATTACTATTATACTTTTTGAAATATTAAGTTTTTTTCCTTTAATTTGTCCCATTGAAATGAATGGGAAACTTCCACAATTCTGCTAAAACATGCTTGTTTTTGAAACTTTACTACTTCCTCATACTTTCACATAGAAACTCCATTTAAACTTTAAAATGTTCACAAATTATTGGGCTATTCATGTATGATTCAGCTTTTTCATATCTGTTACTGTTTTCATCTTATCCCTCTTTAAGTTTTGAGTTTCATCTTTGTGATTTTTCACAAAATACATGTGTTGTTATGGTTGCTATGCAGTTGGTTCTGTGTGAGAGACTGTACCTTTCGCAATTTTCTCTTCATGTCCGAACAACTTCTTGCTACTTCCTCAATTTTTACTCAAGCCCCACAAATTATACATCAAAACGTAGGTATTTCTGCTGGCTTTCAGAAAATGTCACTATCATTGTTGTGGGATTTATAGAATTTTGTCAAATCTCCCCAGACCAACACAAAGTCTGAAAACTCTCCATAGAAAGTCAATGGAGAGATTGTTCAAAATTACCGCTTGATTTCTCTAATGAGATGCATTTTCAAATTGTCATATCTCCTTAACGAAACAAAGTTGAGACATGAGGCTTGTGCCAATATATCTTCAGACACTCCTGACGCTCACAATTCAAGAATTTGTTTCTCACCCATTACCATTTGGCCATGAATTGGGTTTGTTTGAGGGTAGGAAATTTGTCCCTCGCTCAGATTTCTTCAGATTTCAAACTCTGGAAATGAGGCACTTTTTTCTCTCGTCATATCTTTTTGATGGATTTCCACACAGACCTGAAAATTTCCATGACTGTTCACCAAAGCCTGCTGTCTCTTACGGTGAAAGAATGATATCGATACTTCAAATAGATTTAGAGTTAGAAAGCGTTTTTTGAGGGCAAGTCAAGGCAGTTTTCGCTTTGCCTCTACTCAGTTATGGTGCATTAGAAGTCAAATATCTTCAATATTTCATATTTAAATGATAAATTGTCAACACTTTAATATTCCCCCATCTCTTCTGAACAAAACGGTGTAAGAATGACTGTTCTAGACCCTACGGTTAGGAAATTATAGCCATTTGTTTGAGGGGAATCCTGACTATGAAAAATAGACAGCACAAATCCTGTCTCTGTGCTGCGTGTGTGTAAAAACAGGTGCACCTGTTTTGGCGGGAAAAGTACACAGCCTCTCTGATTGGTGGATTCAAATTTAGCAGCTCCCAGGCTGCTTGACTGACCTAGAAACTTGCTTTTCTCTCCCCGTGTGTGTGTGTGTGTGTGTGTGTGTGTGTGTGTGTGTGTGTGTGTGTGTGTGACAGACAGAGAGAGCCTCTTTATGGGAGCATCTTGTTGTATGATTTAAATTCAATATATTTAGACTGGTTGACTGAATTTGGTCCTGTGTGTGTCTCTCTGTGCATGTGTGTTTCTATATGTGTCCATATTTGTGATTGTGTGACTGTTATACTTTTTTTTGCTGATTTTTTTTCATTTAACAATTACATTTGAGGGACCCTTAGCATGTTCAGCATTGTTTCAGCTGTCCATTTTGCTTTCCCAATTTTTCTATTTAAGTTATTAATATTGTGCTAAGTCATAGCATTTCTGCTGCTTTTCAGCATTTGTGCTAAATACAGCATTTCTGCTAAATCATACCATTTCTGCTATTTTATAAGATTTGTGCTAAATATAGTGTTTCTGCTAAAAAATTGTATTTCTGCTAAATATAGTATTTTTGATTAATTATAGTTTTTCTACCAAATCATAGTACAGTTTTACTGCTTTTTATATGACTTCTAAGATAACCAATCATATCTGAGGGCTTGCACATTCAAATTTGCATATTGTTGCCTTCATGGCTTCCCAGCCAGCCAATCATATCTGAGGGCTGGCACATTCAAATTTGTATATTGGGGCATTCATGGCTTCTAAGACAACCAATCATATCTGAGGGCTGGCACATTCAAATTTGCATATTGGGGCCTTCATGGCTTCCCAGCCAGCCAATCATCTATGTCATATATCTATAATATTTCATATTTTTATTTTAAATGGTCAACATTTCAAGATTCCCCCATGTCGTCTGAACAAAACGGTCTAAGAATGACTGTTTTAGCCCCTACGTTTACGAATTTATGGCTGTTTGTTTGAGGGGAATCCTCACTATGAGAAATAGACTGCAAAAATCCTGTCTCTCTCTGTGATGCGTGTGTAAAAGCATGCACTTAGTGCACCAGTTTGGGCGGGAAAAAGCACACAGCCGCTCTGATTGGTGGATTCAAATTGAGAAGCTCACAGCTGTTTGACTGACCTAGAAACATGCTGTTAACAGCCCCTGTTCACTTGCTGATGCTGCTGTGTGTGTGTGTGTGTGTGAGAGAGAGAGAGAGAGAAAGAAAGACACACACACAAAGACCCTTTTTAGGGCAGCATCTCATTGTTTGATAAAAATATAATATATCCAGACTGGTTGACTGGCATAGACCCTGTGTGTGTGCCTCTCTCTGTACATTTGTGTATCCATATTTGATTTTCTGTGTATTTGGTGATTTGTGTATCCATATTTGATTTTGTGTATATCTGTTGGCTGTTCTTATTTGTTTTTTTTCTAAATGTATTTTTATTTTATTTTTTCACAGGTGAACAAAAATTAGTTTTGAGCAAACTTAACCATGTTCCTTTTTATTCAGCTTGTCATTTTACCTTTCCAATATTTTCACTTAAGTTATTACTATTCTGCTCAGTCATAGTATCTGTTCTAAATCATTGTTATTAAGCTATATTGTAGGGTTTCTGGTAAATCATAGTATTTCTACTATATTATATTTTTCTTTCTAAATATAGCATTTCTGCTATAGAATAGTATTTCTGCTATGTTATAATATTTGTGCTAAACTGGAGTATTTTTGCTAAAACATAGTATTTATATAAAATTACAATATTCATAGTATATTACAGTGTCTTTGGTAAATCACAGCATTTCTGCTATGTTGTACTGTTTTTCTAAATCATAGTATTTCTGTAATGTTTAAGAATGTTTGGCTAAACATGTTGGTGCATTGTGTGCTGGGCGGCAGCCAGGAGCAGAGGCCCTGGCAGACTGATCCCCGGCTGCCAAGACTGGCAATAGGGACATGGAATGTCACCTCTCTGGTGGGGAAGGAGCCTGAGTTAGTGCGTGAGGTTGAGAGGTACCGGCTAGATATAGTCGGGCTCACCTCTACGCATGGCTTGGGCTCTGGAACCAGTCTCCTAGAGAGGGGCTGGACTCTGTCTCAGTCTGGAGTTGCCCCTAGTGAGAGGCGGCGGGCTGGGTGGGTATTCTAATATCCCCTCGGCTTGCTGCCAGTATGTTGGGGTTTTTCCCGGTGGATGAGAGGGTTTGTTCCCTGCGCCTTAGGGTCGGGGAAAGGGTCCTGACTGTCATCTGCGCTTATGCGCCGAGTGGCAGTTCAGAGTACCCAGCCTTCTTAGAGTCCCTCGGGGGGGTGCTGGAAGGTGCCCCACCGGGAGACTCTGTGGTCCTGCTGGGAGACTTCAATGCTCACGTGGGTAACAACAGCGAGACCTGGAGGGGCGTGATTGGGAGGAACGGCCTCCCTGATCTGAATCCGAGCGGTGTTTTGTTATTGGACTTCTGTGCAAATCACAGTTTGGCCATAACGAACACCTTGTTCGAACATAAGAGTGTCCATAAGTGCACGTGGCACCAGGACGCTCTAGGCCGCAGGTCGATGATCGATTTTGTAATCATATCACCAGACCTGCGTCCATATGTTCTGGACACTCGGGTAAAGAGAGGGGCTGAGCTGTCAACTGATCACCACCTGGTGGTGAGTTGGATCAGGTGGCGGGGGAGGACGCTGGACAGACCCGGTGCACCTAAACGCGTAGTGAGGGTGTGCTGGGAACGTCTAGCAGAGGCCCCAGTCCGCGAGATCTTCAACGCACACCTCCGGCAGAGCTTCAACAGCATTCCGAGGGAGACTGGGGACATTGAGTCCGAATGGACCATGTTCAGCGTCTCCATCGCCGAAGCTGCTGCATTGAGCTGCGGCCGCAAGGTGGTTGGTGCCTGCCGTGGTGGTAATCCCCGAACCAAATGGTGGACACCAGAGGTGAAGGGAGCCACCAAGCTGAAGAAGGAGTCATATCGGGCTTGGTTAGCCTGTGGGACTCCGGAGGCAGCCGACAGGTATCGACAGGCCAAGCGGAATGCGGCTCGGGCAGTGGCTGAAGCAAAAACTCGGGTGTGGGAGGAGTTCGGAGAGGCCATGGAAAAACACTTTCGGACTGCCTCGAAGAGATTCTGGCAAACCGTCAGGCGTCTCAGGAGGGGAAAGCGGTGCTCTACCTGCACTGTGTATAGTGCTGGCGGAGCGCTGCTGACGTCGACTGAGAAAATTGTCAGGCGGTGGAAGGAATACTTCGAGGACCTCCTTAATCCCACTGACACGTCTTCCGAGGAGGAAGCAGAGTCTGGGGATGAGGGGAGTGACCCGCCAATTTCCGGGGGCGAGGTCACTGAGGCAGTTAAACAACTCCTTGGTGGCAGAGCCCCTGGTGTTGATGAGGTCCGCCCCGAGTTCCTGAAGGCTCTGGATGTTGTAGGGCTGTCCTGGTTGACACGCCTCTACAATGTTGCGTGGAGATCAGGGGCAGTACCCTGGACTGGCAGACCGGGGTGGTGGTCCCCATCTTTAAGAGGGGAGACCGGAGGGTGTGTTCCAACTACAGGGGGATCACACTCCTCAGCCTCCCTGGGAAAGTCTATGCCAGGGTGCTGGAAAGGAGAGTTCGTCCGTTAGTCGAACCTCGGATACAGGAGGAACAATGCGGTTTTCGTCCTGGTCGCGGAACACTGGACCAGCTCTTTATCCTCTCAAGGATACTTGAGGGTGCATGGGAGTTTGCCCAACCAGTCTACATGTGTTTTGTGGACTTGGAGAAGGCATTCGACCATGTCCCTCGGGTGTCCTGTGGGAGGTGTTGCGGGAGTATGGGGTGTCTGGCCCATTGCTACGGGCCATTCGATCCCTGTACAACCGTTGCAAGAGTTTGGTTCGCATTGCCGGCAATAAGTCGGACTTGTTCCCGGTGGGTGATGGGCTCCGCCAGGGCTGCCCTTTGTCACCGGTTCTGTTCATAATTTTTATGGACAGGATTTCTAGGCGCAGCCAAGTGGCGGAGGGCTTTCACTTCAGTGGCCTCAGAATCTCATCTCTGCTTTTTGCGGATGATGTGGTTCTGTTGGCTTCATCAAGTGAGGGCCTCCAGCTCGCACTGGAGCGGTTCGCAGCCGAGTGTGAAGCAGCGGGAATGAGGATCAGCACCTCCAAATCTGAGGCCATGGTTCTCAGCCGGAAAAGGGTGGAGTGTCCACTCCGGGTCGGGGATGAGTTCCTGCCCCAAGTGGAGGAGTTCAAGTATCTCGGGGTCTTGTTCGCGAGTGATGGGAGAAGGGAGCCGGAGATCGACAGACGGATTGGTGCTGCGGCTGCAGTGATGCGGACGCTGCACCGGTCCGTCGTGGTGAAGAGGGAGCTGAGTGTAAAAGCGAAGCTCTCAATTTACCGGTCGATCTACGTCCCTACCCTCACCTATGGCCACGAGCTGTGGGTAGTGACCGAAAGAACGAGATCGCAGATACAAGCAGCAGAAATGAGCTTCCTCCGAAGGGTGGCTGGCCTCTCCCTTAGAGATAGGGTGAGAAGTTCGGCCATCCGGGAGGGGCTCAGAGTAGAGCCGCTGCTCCTCCACATCGAAAGGAGCCAGTTGAGGTGGTTCGGGCATCTGACAAGGATGCCTCCTGGGCGCCTCCTGGGTGAGGTGTTCCGGGCATTTCCCACCGGGAGGAGGCCCCGGGGCAGACCCAGGACATGCTGGAGAGATTATATCTCTCGGCTGGCCTGGGAATGCCTTGGTGTTCCCCCGGATGAGCTGGAGGAGGTGGCTGGGGAGAGGGAGGTCTGGGCTTCTCTGCTTAGGCTGCTGCCCCCGCGACCCGGCCTCGGATAAAGCGGAAGATAGATGGATGGATGGGTGGATGGATGGCTAAATATATTCTTTCTGTTATCTTATACTATTTCTCCTAAATTCTTGTATTTTTGAGAAGTTATCATGTTTCTGGTAAGTTACAATATTTCTGCTAAGTTCTGCTATGCTATTGTATTTCTGCCAAGTATTATGTTTCCTCTAAGATATTACAGTTCTGCTAAGTTACTACATTTTAGCAAAGTTCCTTTGCTTCTGCAAAGTTTTTACAATTTTTGCAACTTTTCAGCTCTTTCAGCTAGTTTCAGCAGACAGCTTCAGCGTTAAAGCATCCACACTGCATTTTCGCAGGAAATGCAAATTTTTCTAGTTGGTAGTAGGCTTTCGAGCCTATACAGCTTGGAGTAAGACAACATGCATGAAGAGGATGATGTGGACAAAATACTCATTTGCCTAATAATTCTGCACTCCCTGTATTTTTACATGCTGTAGAGCCATTTTTGGGAGCATTTCAAGTTGATATACATCAATACAACCATTATAAGACCAAGACAGACTTTTAATTCATTTGAAAGCCTGATGCTTAACCTTGTCCACCCCAGCTGTAAAACTCAGAAACCAGTCTTACTTGTTATCATCTATCGTCCACCTGGGCCTTACACAGAGTTTCTCTCTGATTTCTCAGACTTTTTATCTGATTTAGTGCTCAGCTCAGATAAAATAATTATTGTGGGTGATTTAACATCCATGTAGATGCTAAAAATGACAGCCTCAACATCGCATTTAATCTGTTATTAGACTCAATCGGCTTCTCTCAAACTGTAAAAGAACCCACCCACCACTTTAATCACACTCTAGATCTTGTTTTAACATATGGCATAGAAACTGAACATTTAACAGTGTTTCCTGAAAACCCTCTGCTGTGTGATCATTTCCTGATAACATTTACATTTACAATAATTGATTACACAGCAGTGGAGAGTAGACTTTATCAAAGTAGATGTCTTTCTGAAAGTGCTGTAACTAAGTTTAAGAATATAATCCACCCACTGTTATCATCTTCAATGCCCTGTACCAACACAGAGCAGAGCAGCTATCTGAACGCTACTCCAACAGAGGTCGATTATCTTGTTAATAATTTTACCTCCCCACTACGTACGACTCTGGAAACTGTAGCTCCTGTGAAAACTAAGGTCTCAAATCAGAAGTACCTGACTCCGTGGTATAATTCTCAAACACGTAGCCTAAAGCAGATAACTCATAAGCTGGAGAGGAAATGGCGTGTCACAAATTTAGGGGATCATCATTTAGCCTGGAGAAATAGTTTGCTGCTTTATAAGAAAGCCCTCCGCAAAGCCAGAACATCTTACTATTCGTCACTGATTGAAGAAAATAAGAACAACCCCAGGTTTCTCTTCAGCACTGTAGCCAGGCTGACAAAAAGTCAGAGCTCTACTGAGCCAACAATCCCTTTAACGTTAACTAGTAATGACTTCATGAACTTCTTCACAAATAAAATTTTTATCATTAGAGAAAAAAATTACCAATAATCATCCCACAGATGTAATCTTATCTACAGCTACTTTTAGTACCATCGATGTTAAGTTAGACTCTTTTTCTCCAATTGATCTTTCTGAGTTAACTTCAATAATTACTTCCTCCAAACCATCAACGTGTCTTTTAGACCCCATTCCTACAAAACTGCTCAAAGAAGTCCTGCCATTAATTAATTCTTCAATCTTAAATATGATCAACCTAGCTCTAATAATCGGCTATGTACCACAGGACTTCAAGCTGGCTGTAGTTAAACCTTTACTCAAAAAGCCATCTCTAGACCCAGCTATCTTAGCTAATTATAGGCCAATCTCCAACCTTTCTTTCATATCAAAAATCCTTGAAAGAGTAGTTGTCAAACAGCTAACAGATCATCTGCAGAGGAATGGCTTATTTGAAGAGTTTCAGTCAGGTTTCAGAGCTCATCACAGCACAGAAACAGCTTTAGTGAAGGTTACAAATGATCTTCTTATGGCCTCTGACAGTGGACTCATCTCTGTGCTTGTCCTGCTAGACCTTAGTGCTGGGTTCGATACTGTTGATCATAATATCCTATTAGAGCGATTAGAACATGCTGTAGGTATTACAGGTACTGTGCTGCAGTGGTTTGTATCATATCTATCTAATAGACTCCAATTTGTACATGTAAATGGAGAGTCCTCTTCACCCACTATGGTCAATTATGGTGTTCCACGGGGTTCAGTGCTAGGACCAATTCTATTTACATTATACATGCTTCCCTTAGGCAGCATCATTAGAAGACATAGCATACATTTTCACTGCTATGCAGATGACACGCAGCTCTATCTATCCATGAAGCCAGATAACACACACCAACTAGTTAAACTGCAGGAATGTCTTAAAGACATAAAGACCTGGATGGCCGCTAACTTTCTGCTTCTTAATTCAGATCAAACTGAGGTTATTGTACTCGGCCCTGAAAATCTTAGAAATATGGTATCTAACCAGATTCTTACTCTGGATGGCATTACCTTGGCCTCCAGTAACACTGTGAGGAACCTTGGAGTCATTTTTGACCAGGACATGTCCTTCAACGCACATATTAAACAAATATGTAAGACTGCTTTCTTCCATTTGCGCAACATCTCTAAAATTAGAAATATCCTGTCTCAGAGTGATGCTGAAAAACTAGTTCATGCATTTATTACTTCCAGGCTGGACTACTGTAATTCATTATTATCAGGATGTCCTAAAAACTCACTGAAAAGTCTTCAGCTAATCCAAAATGCTGCAGCAAGAGTCCTGACAGGGACTAGAAAGAGAGAGCATATTTCTCCTGTTTTGGCTTCCCTTCATTGGCTTCCTGTTAAATCCAGAATTGAATTCAAAATCCTGCTCCTCACATACAAGGTCTTAAATAATCAGGCCCCATCTTATCTTAATGACCTGGTAGTGCCATATCACCCTATTAGAGCACTTCGCTCTCGCTCTGCAGGCCTACTTGCTGTCCCTAGAGTATTTAAAAGTAGAATGGGAGGGAGAGCCTTCAGTTTTCAGCCCCCTCTTCTGTGGAACCAGCTTCCAGTTTGGATTCAGGAGACAGACACTATCTCTACTTTCAAGATTAGGCTTCAAACTTTCCTTTTTGCTAAAGCATATAGTTAGGGCTGGACCAGATGACCCTGAATCCTCCCTTAGTTATGCTGCAATAGACGTAGGCTGCCGGGGATTCCATGATGCATTGAGTTTTTCCTTTCCAGTCACCTTTCTCACTCACTATGTGTTAACAGACCTCTCTGCATCGAATCACATCTGTTATTAATCTCTGTCTCTCTTCCACAGCATGTCTTTATCCTGTTTTCCTTCTCTCACCCCAACCGGTCGCAGCAGATGGCCGCCCCTCCCTGAGCCTGGTTCTGCCGGAGGTTTCTTCCTGTTAAAAGGGAGTTTTTCCTTCCCACTGTCGCCAACGTGCTTGCTCATAGGGGGTCATATGATTGTTGGGTTTTTCTCTGTATTTATTATTGTACGATCTACTGTACAATATAAAGCGCCTTGAGGTGACTTTTGTTGTGATTTGGCACTATATAAATAAAATTGAATTGAATTGAATTGAATTATGGTAAATGGTAAATGGCCTGTATTTATATAGCGCTTTACTAGTCCCTAAGGACCCCAAAGTGCTTTACACATCCAGTCATCCACCCATTCACACACACATTCACACACTGGTGATGGCAAGCTACATTGTAGCCACAGCCACCCTGGGGTGCACTGACAGAGGCGAGAATTATAGCCCAAATTTTAATAATATGTATGCATTAAGTGCATAGTAATTACATAAATTGCAAAAAAAAAGTGCAATAAACTACAAAATAATTGAAAATCGTTTTTGTTTTTTTAACATATATTTCTAGTTAGAGAAATTTAAGAGGCTTATCCCTCAAAACTGTGAATACAAAAAAGTTGCACAAACTAGTTTCCCACCACAGGAAATTTATTTTAAGTGTCTTCATAGTTTTATTTTTGAAATACACCAATTTTCATATATTGCAGGAAAAACGAAAATAAATATTATAATGCAAATTTGCAAAAAAACCAGCATATGCATCAAAATAAACTATTTCCAGCAGTGCAATATGAGTCCTGAGCATCCCAGAAACAACACAGAAAGTCATGATGTCAAACATAACTTTTAAAAACACAAGTATAGGCTCATGAGGCCCAGATGGTAAAAAACTACATTTCCGCAAAATGACATCACTTCCGGTTTCGGGCAGGTCATGGGGGACATGCGATAGTTCGCGCTGATGGACGTAGGAAGTGTTATGAACAGCTGATCGGATCGGCAAAGCGTGTTTCTGGAATATTATGTTTTTGTTGCTGCAAGCGCTTTTTATGCAGTTTTTGCAAAGCTATATGTGGAAGGAAAAATAGTTACGCAAAATGGAGAGTGTCCGCTCCGACCGGCTTTAAAGGGTTAACATCATTAATTAGTGTAGATTAGTAGTTTAGTTCTTCAGATATACACAGTGCTAAACGACTCTCATTAGTTTGAATTTCTCAGATAAAATGATATTTTGTGTTGATCAGGAAATGTGTGTGTGCATTTAGCATAATCCTGCATTGGTAGTCGTACGCTGTGTGTTGTAGACTCACATCTACATGTAGTACCTGTGTTGTGTCATTAGGGGGCAGTATTTTAAACCTCCTGCTGCTGTTGTTGGTCATTCAGACGCTGCTGTTAGAGAGAAGACAGAAATAAGAATCCATGAAGAGCTTCTTTGTAGTGACGTGAACTCTAATGTTAAAAACAGAGACAAATATCCAGAGCAGTCACTGCCTGGACTGATTACAAGAAGGCCTATGAGTCAATGCCCCACAGCTGGATACTGGAATGCCTAGAATTGTACAAGATCAACAGGACCCTAAGAGCCTTCATCAGGAACTCAATGGGGATGTGGTGTACAACACTAGAGGTCAACTTCAAGCCCATAGTACAAGTCACCATCAAGTGCGGGATCTACCAAGGAGATGCTCTGTCCCCACTGCTGTTCTGCATAGGCCTGAACCCCTCAGTGAGATCATTAACAAGACTGGCTACGGATACTGACTACGGAACGGAGCGGTTGTCAGCCACCTCCTGTACATGGATGACATCAAGCTGTATGCCAAGAGTGAACGAGACATCGATTCACTGCTCCACACTACCAGGATATACAGCAATGACATTGGAATGTCATTCGGGCTGGAGAAGTGTAGTCGAATGATAACAAAGAGAGGGAAGGTAGTCAGAACTGAGGGGATCGAACTACCAGAAGGCAACATTGCAGACATAGAGGACAGTTACAAGTACCTGGGGATCCCGCAGGCGAATGGGAACCATGAAGAGGCCGCTAGGAAAGCTGCAACCACCAAGTACCTGCAGAGGGTCAGGCAAGTCCTGAGGAGTCAGCTGAACGGTAAGAACAAGATCAGGGCCATCAACACCTACGCCCTGCCCGTGATCAGGTACCCTGCTGGTATAATAAGTTGGCCAAAGGAGGAGATAGAAGCCACTGACATAAAGACAAGAAAGCTCCTTACCATCCATGGAGGGTTTCACCCCAAATCCAGCACCCTGAGGCTGTATGCTGAGCGGAAGGAAGGAAGCCGGGAACTGGTGAGTGTCAGCACCACAGTCCAGGATGAGACAACGAACATCCATGAATACACTGGGAAAATGGCCCCAACTGACAGCGTGCTCAGTGAATACCTCAGGCAGCAGAAACCCAAGAAAGAGGAGGAAGACAAGGAACCATCATCAGGCCCCTGCACGGTATGTACCGCCGGCAGATAGAGGAGGTGGCTGATATCCCGAAATCCTACCAGTGGCTGGACAAAGCTGGACTGAAAGACAGCACAGAGGCACTAATCATGGCAGCACAGGAACAAGCACTGAGCACAAGATCCATAGAGGCTGGGGTCTATCACACCAGGCAAGACCCCAGGTGCAGGCTGTGTAAAGATGCCCCAGAGACAATCCAGCACATAACAGCAGGGTGCAAGATGCTAGCAGGCAAGGCATACATGGAACGCCATAACCAAGTGGCCGGCATAGTGTACAGGAACATCTGTGCCGAGTATAACCTGGAAGTTCCGAGGTGAAAATGGGAGATGCCCCTAAGGGTGATGGAGAATGACCGAGCTAAGATCCTGTGGGACTTCCAGATACAGACGGACAAAATGGTGGTGGCTAACCAACCGGACATAGTGGTGGTAGACAAACAGAAGAAGACGGCCGTAGTGATCGATGTGGCGGTTCCGAATGACAGCAACATCAGAAAGAAGGAACACGAGAAGCTGTAGCTATAAGCTATATATAGCTATATATATATGTATATGTATATATATATCTATATATATATAGATATATATATGTATGCATGTATATACATATCTAATATAATATAATATATATGGAGGTGAGCTTCCCTCCCTCCAGGACATCTACAGGAAGCGGTGCCTGAGGAAAGCGGGGAGGATCATCAAGGACTCCAGTCCCCCAGTCATAAACTCTTCAGACTACTTCCATCGGGAAGGAGGTTCTGCAGTATCCGGTCCCGTACCAGCAGACTGAGAGACAGCTTTTTCCACCAAGCCATCAGACTGCTGAACACTTCATAGACACCTCACCTTCACTACTGGAACTTCAACATTATGCACTCCACACTGTATATAAATGCCACTTGTTTTGCTCATGTCCAACCACCAACCTCTGTATATTTTATATATTTTATTTTATCTCTCTTTAATTTGTAAAATATGTATACACACACACACACACACACACACACACGTAGAAAAACTTATTTAGTATACACATCTGGTAATGCATACACTCTTATATTGTACATATATTTATTACTCTCAGATTTAGCCATTCATATATTTTGCTTGTTTTATGTTATTGTATTTTTGCACAACTCTGTTGCTTGTGAAGCTCGCACACAAGAATTTCACTTGCATGTACTGTACCAGTGTACCTGCACATGTGACGTGACAATTAAAGTGATTTGACTTGATTTGATTTAACACAATATATCATCTGATGATCATTATTATAAGAGCAGGATCCATATTTGATATCAGAGTAACACACTGCTTGGTTATGTGCAATCATCATCAGTGACTGTGGGTCAAACAGAAGCTCTCTGATTGGTGCTGACCTTGGTTACCTGTCCACTCTCACCTGTTTGTGTTTGCTCTCTCTTTGCTGTCTCCATCCTCTCTCTCCTCTCTCTCCCTCTCAGTCTTTGTACCGTCACTCAGGTTCAATGGAACAGTGACATTTACAAACCAATCAAAGACAAACTGATCCATGTCATGATTATTGTCCTGTGATGAGATTTCTGCTCCGTTTCGCAACAGTCAGCAGATTTTTCCTGTGTGTGGACGTGAACAGTCGTACCTGACAGCAGCAGGTAGCAAACAGAGCTTATCTTACCAGCTGGAACTCTTCACTGAGATGAACTCATTCAAAATGCTCTGGAGTCAGATTCAAAATAGGAAACAGTCCAAATGTGTGTCTTCACTCTGACTCTGGATCAAATCTCAGTGACAGACTGTGGACATTACGGAAGCCTAAACGTGACACCATCTTCCTGCTTCATCTGCAGATTAAAGCCAAACAAGATTCTGATTAAAAGTCTGCAGGTCTGAGAGAGACTCAATCGTTGTGTCATTGCGCTCATTGTGTGAATCATTGCGCTCTTACTGTGTTAAACACAGTAAGAGGAGCTGAAGCACTGATGTGAAGAGCAGATGTTCATCAGATTATGACCTCACTCTGTTTTGTCTTCATATACATTCAGCCTGTGTTATAATGCAGATTTCTTCTTTTATAATACAAATATATTTTCTATAATCACAGACTGATTCAGTGTCGACTCTCAGAGACTCACTGTGAAGTTGTGGCCTCAGCTCTGAAGTCCAACCCCTCCCATCTGACAGAGCTGGACATGAGCAACAACAACCTGAAGCATTCAGCAGTGAAGCTTCTGTGTGCTGGACTGGAGAGTCCAAACTGTCGACTGGAGACTCTGGTGTGAGTTCACTGACTGCAGCTGTTGTTGATTTTCTATATTTCAGATCTTTGATGTTTGAAACTTGCAGATAAAACAGGCTGCAGAGACTTTGAGCTTGTGTGGAACAGAGAGAGAAAGAAAGAAATGAATGTCATGAATGTCAAGCTAATATTTCAAACAGAAGCTGGAGAGAGAAAGGACTCTGTTGGAATGACTACAGAAAGAAGGCAGCTGAGACCAGAACAAGTGTTTCCATGGAGCCCAGTCTAACATCATTATACACTAATGTACAGAAGTGAATGGAAATGAATCCATAGTTTCAAATGTAGAAATAGTTCTCAGTTTATACAGTTATGTAAGGCAGGAGCAGAGCTGGAGCATGATACAACTGTTGAGAACAAGGAAAACTGTCGTTGTGAGATCACCTAAACTGGTGTGTGACTGGCTGGCATGGCATCCAGGAAGATGATGATAAAATTAATTTTGGTGACTGGACCCCAGTTTCTAGTGGGGAGATCAGGAGAGGGAGAAGAGAGGAGGATCTAGAAAAGCTCACAACATAAGTTACGCAGAGGTGGTCAAGAGGTACAGAACGCAAGGATGACACAGGAAAGGTTCAACCAATGTAGACATCAGATTTAGTACAGACACATGTTATTAATAATAAGAATAATATACATTTTATTTGAAGCGCCTTTCAGACACTCAGGACACGGTGCACAGCAGAATAAAAAGCAACATAAAAGCAAGCCGTTTACACAAAAATATAAATAATATATCATAAAAACATAAGACATAAACAAATTTAATAAGCAGAATGAAGAGGTTATGTGGCATATGCTATTTTGAACAATGATTTTGAGTCTAGACTTAAAGAGAGAGGGAAAGAGATATTTCTTAAATCAGGAGGTAGGGAATTCCAAAGTGGAGGAGCAGAGCAGCAGAAAGCCCTGCTCCCCATGGTGACAAGACGGGGGGGAGGGGACAGAGAGAGAAGAGAAGAAGAGGATCTACGACACCGCGATGTAATGGTGATCTGAACCAGATCAGAGAGATATGGAGGGAGAGATGATTAATTTCCTTAAATGTATACAAAAGTATTTTAAAATTGATTCGGTATTTGACTGTGAGCCAATGAAGCTGCTGCAGGACAGGAGTGATGTGATGGATAGAAGTGGACCTGGTGATAATACAGGCAGTTCTGGACATGTTGGAGGTTGTGGATGGATTTTTGAGTGAGACCAAAAAGAAGTGAATTACAGTAATCGATCTGGGAAGTAACAAGGCTGTGAATAAGAATAGCAATGGCATGTGGGGTGAGAAAAGGATGGAGACGATTAATGTTGTGCAATTGAAAATATGCAGACCGAGTGACATTATTAATGTGTGAATTGAAAGATAGAGTACTGTCAAGGATGACACCTAGGGCTGCACAATAAATTGTTAGAAAATCGTGATCTCAATTCATACTTATGTGCGATCTCATTTCCAAATGACAACGATTTTAAAAAAAGAAAAAGAAAGATGACGATTGTACCGCATTTTGATCCGGGACATAATCTGCATGAAAACAAGCGCTCACTCTTCCTGCTCAACAAATGACAAGGGCGGAGCCTTATACCACGTGATACAGAAGCCAGCTGGCAGGGAAAAAACAACGGAGAGCACGTGATACAGAAGCCAGCTGGCTGTTAAAATTGGCAGGGAAAAAACACAGAGAGCACATCAGGGATAACGAGAAAGTGACAGGAGAAAATCCGTCCTGGTCAACCACCCAAACATCAACAACGGGAACCTTATACAGCGCTTCCCTATACATGTTGAACTCCCGCAGGCACAAAGAAATTACGGAGGCTATCACTTATCGCCTGGCTAAAGATATGGCTCCCATCAACACTGTGCAAAACGAGG
>NW_020327566.1:0-2500 GCF_001858045.2 Oreochromis niloticus
CCGTTTCAGCAGAATTCTGAGTTTCGTCACCCCTTTTCAACACAAATCCCAGCTTTTTCAGGTGTTTTCAGCAGAAATCTGTTTTTTAGCAGAAATTCTGCTGTTTCACCTGTTTTCAGTGCAACTTTCTACTTCTTTACCTGTTTTCAGTAGAAATTCTGCTGATTCACCTATTTTAAGCAGAATTTTCAACAAGAATTATGCTGCTAGCCCTCCTAGTTTTTGAGTTACACGACGTTTTGTAACTCCAAAAAACGGCACTTTTCGCCTCTCATCGCGATCTATTTCTGATTGCTGATGTCTTTGTTTTTCAGACACCAGCCCCCTTTCCAGGTGGCGCAATCAGTAATGACACAGCTCTGCAGCTCCAAGGTCGTGGGTTCAATCCCACCTTGGTCAACATTTTTTTTTCACTACAAATTTATACACTATCACAGACCTGTCATTATATTGCTAATTTTTTTCACTACAAATGAGTAGTGCAAAACATACTATGTCTGCAACATCACAGTATATCTGTTATGTTATAGTATTACTACTAAGTCACAGTATTTCTGCCAATTCAAGGAGGCTGACTGTTACTAAGTGCATCAGTGTACATAGGTCATCTCTTGTGTTGGAGTGCCCTCTTGTGGCGCCTTTTGGGTAGTGCCTTAGTAAACGTGAACACTGCAAAGAAGTGGTATCAGACTGGTTTGTAGTGGAGGAATTTGTTGCCAGTTTCTTTCATCTTTAATCCGTATTCATGTTATAATGTAGTAGTACCACAATATGGCAGAAACACTATGTTTTGGCACAAATACTTTGATTTGGTATACTTTAGCTTCTTCACCCCTTTTCAGCAAAATTTCCTTTTTTTTCATCCCTTTTCAGCACAAATTCCAGCTTTTTTGGCGGTTTTCAGAAAAAAAAACTCTTTTCAGCAGAAACTCTGCTGATTCACCTCTTTTCAGCGCAACATTCTGCCTCTTTGCCTCTTTTCTGCAGAAATTCTGCTGATTCACCTCTTTTCTGCAAAATTTTCATCCTTTTTGCCTCTTATCAGCACAGTTCTCAGCAGCTTCTGATAATTTCAGCACAATTGTCAGTCTATCTACCTCTTCTTTGTGAGAATGAGTTTGGCTCAGTGAGATGAGTAGCTGCCTTGAGAAATCATAGTATTCCTTCAAAATCATAGTATTACTGCAATTTCATAGTATTTGAGAGACATCGTAGTATTTGTGCAAAAACATACAATGTCTGCAAAATCACAGTATATCTGTTATGTTATAGTATTACTACTAAGGCATAGTAATTCTACCAAATCATAGTATTTCTTCAAAATCATAGTATTACTGCAATTTCATAGTATTTGAGTGAAATCGTAGTATTTGTACGAAATCATGGTACTTGTGCCAAATCATAGTATTTGATGCAAATCATAGTATTCGAACCAAAACATGGTATTTGTACGAAGTCATAGTATTTCTTCTAAATCATAGTATTTCAATCAAATCTCAGCAGGTGTGCTAAAACGCAGTATTAATGCCAAATCATGGTATTTGTACTGAAACATAGTATTTCTGCCCAATCATAGTATTTCTGCCATATTGTGCTATTTGTGGAAAAAAATAGACTGTCTGCAAAATCATAGTATATCTGTTATGTTATAGTATTATTACTAAGTCGTAGACTTTCTGTTTTGTTATAGTATATCTGCTGAATGAAGGATATGTGCCAAATCGTAGTATTTATAGCAAATCATAGTGTTTGTGCTAAAACATAGTATTTCTGCCACATTATAGTATTTGTGTAAAACCAGAATGTCTGCACAATCATCATTTATCTGTTATGTTACAGTATTACTACTAAGGCATAGTATTTCTGGAAAATCATAGTATTTCAACTAAATAATAGTATTTCTCCCAAATCATAGTATTTGTTTCAAATCATAGCATCTGAACCAAATCATATTATTTGTGCCAAAACATTGTATTTGTACAAAGTCAATAATATCTTTTCTAAATCATAGTATTTCAATCAAATCTCAATAGTTGTGCTAAAACCCAGTATTATTGCCAAGTCATACTATTTCTGCCAAATCATAGTATTTGTACTAAATCATAGTACTTGTGCCAAATTATAGTATTTGTACCCAATCATAGGATTTGTGCCATATCATCGCATTTGTCAGTTCAACTTATTTAACTCTTCTCAACACCCAAACACCTCTTCTTCACCCCGTTTCAACAGAATTGTCAGTTTTTTCACCCCTTTTCAGCACAAATCCCAGATTTTTCAGGTGTTTTCAACAGATATCTCTTTTTCAGCAGACATTCTGCTGATTCACCTTTTTTCAGTGCAACTACTTCTTTACCTCTTTTCAGTAGAAATTCTGCTGATTCACCTATTTTAAGCAGAATTTTCAGCCTTTCACCTCTTATCAGTACAAATCTCAATATCTTCTGCTCATTTCAGAAGAAACCTTTTCACCTCTCCTCTTTTCAGTACAAATTTGAAC
>NW_020327566.1:7500-41946 GCF_001858045.2 Oreochromis niloticus
TTTTTGACAACAGAGAGTGATGCAGTATTGATGCTAATTTGAGTTTTCTGATCCTGTATTTTTGCTCTTTGTCTTTTGTTACACAGAGTGAAATAGAAGCTTGGTTTTGCCTTTGCTGGTGAGTAAACAGTGATTGTAACTGAAGCAATATGACATTGGGATTGTGTAACATGTTTAGCAATTTACATACAATAGTTTGGCTTTTTGTGATATCTTGCCATTTGCTCATGGGCAAAAACACATTTTAGGATTTATAAGCAGTAAAGCCCCCCCACTAGACCTCTGAGTGTCCCTAAAAATGTCCCTGTAGTTTAATAGGCCATTTATGTCTAATTTTAATTTTAAAGGCTTATCAAAGCATTTCTGTAGTAATTATTGTTTTTATTACACATGTTAAGGCCATTTGAGACTCTGCAATTAAATTTTGCCCTCTTTAGACTAAAGTGAGTTCATTTTGTCTGAGGTACAGTGCTGGGAAAAGTCTTTCTTCCTTGCAGATTTATTTTGTTCATGCTTTTTTGTCACATGTTTCAAATCATCTAACAGGGATGATATGAATAAATACAAAAAAGCATTTTTAAAGTGATGATTTCACGTATGAAGCAGAGAAAACCAAACCAGAGCTATCTGTTCTAATGTGAGAACATGCTGGTCTCTAATACCCAGCTGTGGAAGCCCTGATAGCAAGAACTACCATCAAGCATTTATAGTATCAAGTATCATTTGTGATTGTTGCATGCTTTGAAACTGTGATGTTATCATTTGATCAAGTGTGCAGTGCGAGCAAATCATTGCTTGTGGTATCTGCTGTGTTATGTAATAGCACCAAAGTATTAGAGCTTTACGTTAATGAGACATTTCTGTGGCTTATTGCAGATTGATAAAACGACACATCACCTTAATAAAAACGGAAATCTTTAATAAGGTGCAGAAAGAGAAGATGGGGTGTTTATAGTAAAGCTGTTGTAAACAAAGAATTTAACAGATTTTTTTTTCACTACAGATTGTGATGCAGTATTGACTCTGATGCTGATTTCAGTTGTCTGATTCTGTATTTTTGTTCTTTTGTTACACAGAGTGAAACAGAACTTCAGTTTTGCCTTTGCTGGTAAGTAAGCAGCAATTGTAACTGCAGTATTATGACATTGTCACTGTGTAACATGTTTAGCAATTTACCTAACGTAGTTTGGTTTTTGTGACATTACCATTTACTGATGGGCAAAAACAAATGGTCAGAATTTATACCTTGTAGCAGCAAAGTCCCCACACATGACCTCTGACTGTCCCTGAAGTTTAATAGGCCATTTATGTCTGATTTTTATGTTTGAACACAAACAACTGTTTTTATACAGTTGTTCATGTTCTCCATTTGTTTGTGGATTTACGTAGCAGACACAACTATGAACGCATTTTAGGTGAGTTAGTGTAAGTGGTAGCTTAAACACTTAAGAGCACCACAGTTGTTGATTTATATCTTCACTCATATTCTGCTTATGTATTACATTAAAGTCAGACCACTATAGAAGTATTTTTGCCTGAGTTAATAGAAGTGGTAGGTTGAACATTTAAGCAATAATAAAAAACTAAGAGAACCAGAGTTGTGAGTAGGCAATGTTGTGTATGTTAAAGCCTGTGTGTAATTTATATACACTAAGTTTAAATTAGTTTCTTAATAATTTGCTTGATACAGTGTGTTTGAAAATTATATATAAAAGGGAAATATTGCAAAATACAAAAAGATTCCTGCCAACAGGTACAATGGAAGGACTGTTTATTATAATTTTTAAGAAATTTTAATTGCAAAAATGGTGTGCCACTGTTGTTACTATGACATGTCAAAATTTACATGTATTTTAGGATTTACATATTCAGATCAGAACTAAAACCTGACGAGGTTTTCCATTGATTCTATGTTTTATTTTATTTTTTTTTAATGGTATTCAACATTTTTAATCTGAAATGAGGTTAACAGTTGTGGTTTTTCCGCACTTTATTAAGCACTAACTTGTGATAGAAAATGATGGACCTAAAAAGCCATAATCTGTACCAACAAATATTGGTGCCTCTTCTTTGCACTTCTGTAGTAAGCATGCCTTTATTACACATGTTATCGCCATGTGAGAGTCTGTAACTAAAGTTTGTCCTCTTCAGACTACAGTGAGTTCATAAAGGCTTGAAGAAATTGAGGATTTTACTAGTTATTTCATGTCACAGTAAATTGGATTGTGTGTGAAGAGGTTCAACAGTGTAAGTCATTAAACAGTGATCTGATGTGTTGTTTCCTTTCTCTAGGATACTGATCTGATCGTCTCAAGTCTGGTAAGTAAAGGTTTTGTCTGCGGTACAGTGCTGAGAAAGGTCTTTCTTCCTTGCAGATTTATTTTGTTTATGCTTTTTTCACATGTTTCAAATCATCTAACAAGGATGACCTGGATAAATACAAAAAGCAGTTTTAAAGTGATGATTTCATTTTTGAACCAGAACAACCTGGTCTAATGTAAAAACATGTTGGTCTCTAATACCCAGCTGTGGATGCCCTGATAGCAACAATTACCATCAAGCATTTACAGTAACTGGTAATGACTGGTTTACATCACTGGGGGATTTAGGTCCACTATAATTTCAGAATTGTCTTAATTAGATCCAAACAGGACAGTCAAGAAAAGAAAAAAGTCTTAATTAAGGCCCAATATAGGGTTTTCAACTCATACCAAGTATCTTAATTTCATTAAAGTCCAGACTGATTAGTTTATACCAAGAGTTTTGTTTCATTCATTCATTCAATTGGACTTGCTTGTGTGCTTCAGATCAATTTACTGCTGCAAATCCTAAGTGTGATTAAACTTAAGCCCAGGACCTGATGAGTTGATGGTCCTGAAGGTCCTGAAGTTGTAAAGGAACTCTGGGACATCACAGTAACAGCACCATGTTTGACTGTAATGCTGGTGTTTTTCTCTCACTATAGATGATTCAGTTTAGTGCAGTTAGTCAGCACAGCTCTTGTTTATCATCGAGATATTATTAGGCAACTTGTTTTTGCCTGTTCAGCTACAACATCTGTGAGGGTTTTTGTTTTCTGGGGTCTCCAAATCCTTAGAAATCTCTTTGTAAACCTTTACAGAACTATATCTGTTTGTTTCACATTACAGCAGCTCACGACTAGCAGTTTAGGGACAACTAGAAAGGGAAAATTTCAGAAGAAATTTTATGTGTGCCTATGCCGCTGGTAATCAGTGTAGTTTGCCATTCTTACAGCTACAGAGAGCAAAACTCAGCAGAGCAGCCATTCTCCACCATGAACTATGGTAAAAACAAACACCGCTCGCGCCTCACAGATGACAGCTTACAGTTTTGGGTAAAGATGAAGTGACTTCGTACAGCGCCGATTTGCAGACGCTGTGCACACAGGTTCATGAGCAGAAGTCCCATTGTACCACGGCAGATCCGACAATGTTTGCATGAACACGCTTTGAAGCATTACGTTATGGACCACTTTTCACACATGGTTGGTGTACCCAAACAGCCGGCTGTAGCTTTTCAACTCACAGCCCGACACACACCCAAAAAACAGCCGAGACAGCACAGACTACGCCCGAGAGGCGTGATTGCAGGTGCCGCTCAGGTGGGTCCACCTCCCCTGCAGCGGCACTGCAGACCACGCCCCGCCACACACATGAAACACGTAAAATAAATATTTATGCACTTTTGCATTCACTTTTTGTTTTTTGTTATTTTTACAGTGTTCTGAATGATGAACAATGGTCTACAGCCAATCTTGTGTATTATTATACAAACTTTGGTTGTAAGATTCAGATAACTATTTAATAAAAGCTAAATATTTTATATGAGAGTAAGAAAGAAAAGTATATCTTTGTGTCCACCTTTCTCTGTTAATGCCCTACCTGGCCCCCCTGGCAAAAGCTTTGCTAGATCCGCCCCTGCACAGTTACCAGCTGTCAGCTACACAAAAAAAGGAGCTTGGTGTATATTTGTCTGTCAGAAACAGTTCATAACTTCCCTTCAACTCATTCACGTCACCTAAGGGTAAACCTGTTTCTCCATCACCTGTTCAGCTCTGATGATTCAGTAAGGACATCTGGTTTGGAACAGCCGTTTTTACAGCTGTGGCTGCAGCAAACATCAGCTGATACTAGAAATTAAAAGCAAATGAATTCTAACAACAGCTGATCAAGCTTAAACATGCTGCTGTTGTTTAGCGCGATAAACAAACAAGAGAGAAAAGCCGATCATTGATCAGTTTCATGACTGAAGTTTCAACAGGCGAGAGAATGACAGGGGAGGCTGTCATAAAGTTCAACATCGGTAACATCGGTAACTTAGCGCGCACACAGCTGTATAGAAACTCCCTCGTGCTAGCTAGCACGCAGTACAAGTTATTGTAAGTGATTGAAAAAGTCAGCACAACGAAAATAAACTACACCTAAACTCGGTTTATATCTGACCCAAATAGAGTGCAGGTCATAACTTCTTACCTGAAATTCAGTTCACCTCACGCTCCTGCCTTCGCTTTCCCTGATCCACGATTGACCTCCGCGTTAGCAAACACCGGTCGATCGGCGGTAGCCTCACCGCCTTTTATGTCTCGTTCGCGGCATGTCCTTTCTGTCACACACCGGTGGATAGCTGCCCTCTGTTGTAGCTCCACCACCAAACAACTCAGTTATTTTTTCCACATCGACATCAGCTGATACTAGAAATTAGAAGCAAATGAATTCTAACAACAGCTGATCAAGCTTAAACGTGCAGCTGTTGTTTAGGCGATAAACAAACAAGAGCGAAAAGCCGATCATTGATCAGTTTCATGATTGAAGTTGCAACAGGCAGAGAATGACAGGGGAGGCTTCGTAACGACAGAATAAATCGTAATATTTTCTCTGAATGTGGCACGATTCCGTTTGTACGGCAACTCTACGAACGAACCCTTATGAATAAAATAAAGTCCAACGTCAGTAACTTAGCGCGCACACAGCTGTATACAAACTCCCGTCGTGCTAGCTAGCACGCAGTACGATTGTAAAAAGTCAGCACAATGAAAACAAACTACACCTAAACTCGGTTTATATCTGACCCAAATAGAGTGCAGTTCATAACTTCTTACCTGAAATTCAGTTCACCTCACGCTCCTGCCTTCGGTTTCCAGCATCATCGGCCCATATAAACGAAGAATAAGTCCAGCTAAAACACATACTGTCGGCGAGCGACCGGGTGCTGACACGAGTTTCACCCGCCTCAATATAAGCCAAGCCTGGGTGCTTTTTCACGAAGGGTCGCTAGCAGCGCTAGCTAACTATGCTAGCGGCACTAGCTAGCTAGCCGGCTATCAGCAACACATAAGAGAACTGCTGCTAAATAAACTACACCTAAACTCGGTTTATATCTGACCCAAATAGAGTGCAGGTCATAACTTCTTACCTGAAATTCAGTTCACCTCACGCTCCTGCCTTCGCTTTCCCTGATCCACGATTGACCTCCGCGTTAGCAAACACCGGTCGATCTGCGGTCGCGGCATGTCCTTTCTGTCATACACCGGTGGATAGCTGCCCACTGTTGTAGCTCCGCATTATAGCACCACCAAACAACTCAGTTATTTTTTCCACATCCAGCTGTAACTCCGATTCTGTGCGAGCATTTGCGAGAGACCGGGGAGGTGAAAGGAGAGAGAGAGAGTCCCCTCGCTGTGCATTTGCAGCCAAGTGCGGCAGCTAGCTAGGTAGCCGGCTAGCTGTCAGGCAGGACCGAGGTCGTCAGAGCACTGTCGCTAATATGATAAAACAAGCAGATATTTGAAGTTTACACACCTACATTCTCGCCTGAAAATATCTTAAAAGTTGATTTTGTGACCTAGAAACACTAATAAAAGACATATAAAACGAAGTGGTGGCCGCCATTGTTTAACTCGGCAGAGGTGTGCTATGAATTGTGGGATATGGAGTTTTCCACCAAGCATAGAAGCCATTGTGTTTACCGTAACTATTCAATGGTTCGCGCAACCTTAAAACCTCCAATGGTTCCTGAAAGCAGCGAGGCTGTGCGCGCCATTGATATTGTCATCATTACGGTATCCAAATAAGGGTAGACAGGCTGTACCACTCCCGGCATACCACTAGAGAGAGCCAACACACCACAAATGAAGTTTGAAATTTGTTTCAATGGGACCAAAAGATGGCGCCAACACACCACAAATGAAGTCTGTTTATTTGGCGCCAAAAGATGAATTGGCCTAAATTTGCACTAAAATATTAATATTTAAAAAACTATAAAAGTCATAAACACCAAAAGTCATGACATAATAGTCCAGCTCCAGCCGCACAAAATGATCTAACATATGTAACCCTAATGTCAATACTGTTCGGCAGAGGAGCGCGGGAAAATTTTCACTAAAATATTAATATTTAAAAAACTATAAAATTCATAAACACCAAAAGTCATAGCACACCATTCCAGATCCGGCCGCACAAAATGAGGTAACATATATGAAGCTTGTCTCAAAACTGCGGGGCGAGATTCGCTGCAAAATTTCAGGCGGAAACTGGAGAATAATAATAAGAACTAGAAAGCGAAAATTTCAGAAGAAATTTTATGTGTGCCTATGCCGCTGCTAATCACTGTAGTTTGCCATTCATACGGCTACAGAGAGCAAAACTCAGAAGAGCAGCCATTCTCCACCATGAACTATGGTAAAAACAAACACCGCTCACGCTTCACAGATGACAGCTTACAGTTTTGTGTAAAGATGAAGTTACTTCGTACAGCGCCGATTTGCAGACGCTGTGCACACAGGTTCATGAGCAGAAGTCCCATTGTACCATGGCAGACCCGACAATTTTTGCATGAACACGCTTTGAAGCTTTACGTTATGGACCACTTTTCACACATGGTTGGTTTACCCACACAGCCGGCTGTGCATTCACTTTTTGTTTTTTGTTATTTTTACACAGTGTTCTGAATGATTAACAATGGTCTACAGCCAATCTTGTGTATTATTATACAAACTGTGGTTGTAAGATGCAGATAACTATTTAATAAAAAGCTAAATATTTTATATGAGAGTAAGAAAGAAAAGTATATCTTTGTGTCCCCCTTTCCCTGTTAATGCCCTACCTGGCCCCCTGGCAAAAGCTTTGCTAGATCCGCCCCTGCACAGTTACCAGCTGTCAGCTACACAAAAACAGGAGCTTGGTGTATATTTGTCTGTCAGAAACAGTTCATAACTTCCCTTCAACTCATTCATGTCACCTAAAGGGTAAACCTGTTTCTCCATCACCAGTTCAGCTCTGATGATTCAGTAAGGACATCTCCTGGTTTGGACCAGCCGCTTCTACAGCTGTGCCCCAGCAAACATCAGCTGATACTAAGATAAGATAAGATAACCTTTATTAGTCCCACATGTGGGAAATTTGTTTTGTCACAGCAGGAAGTGGACAGTGCAAAAGTTATGAAGCAAAAATTAGAATAAAATAAAATTAGAATAAATACAGTACACAACTGTACAGAATAGAATAAAATAAAATACTATATACAGTAGAATAAAATAGAATAAAATATACAATAAGATAAAAATAGAATACAAATGCTATATACAACTGAGTAAAAAATACAACGATGCCAGGAAGATTATTGCACTTAGTGTTATTGCACATGTGTGTGTTTGATCAGTTAAAGTCTTTGTTGTGGAGTCTGACAGCAGTGGGGAGGAAAGACCTGTGAAATCTCTCCATCCCACACCGTGGGTGCCGCAGTCTCCCACTGAAGGAGCTGCTAGAAATTAAAATCAAATGAATTCTAACAACAGCTGATCAAGCTTAAACGTGCTGCTGTGTTTAGCGCGATAAACAAGAGCGACAAGCCGATCGTTGATCAGTTTCATGATTGAAGTTGCAACAGGCGAGAGAATGACAGGGGAGGCTGTCATAAAGTTCAACATCGGTAACTTAGCGCGCACACAGCTGTATACAAACTCCGTCGTGCTAGCTAGCACGCAGTACGAGTTATTGTAAGTGACTGAAAAAGTCAGCACAACGAAAATAAACTACACCTAAACTCGGTTTATATCTGACCCAAATAGAGTGCAGGTCATAACTTCTTACCTGAAATTCAGTTCACCACACGCTCCTGCCTTCGCTTTCCCTGATCCACGATTGACCTCCACGTTAGCAAACACCGGTCGATCGGCGGTAGCCTCACCGCCTTGTATGTCTCGTTCGCGGCATGTCCTTTCTGTCACACACCGGTGGATAGCTGCCCTCTGTTGTAACTCCACCACCAAACAACTCAGTTATTTTTTCCACATCGACCAGCATCATCGGCCCATATAAACGAAAAATAAGTCCAGCTAAGACACAGACCCTTGCCGAGCGATCCGGCGATGAAACAAATTTTAGCCACCTCACTATCAGCCAAGCCTGGGTGGTTTTTCACGAAGGGTCGCTAGCGGGGCTAGCTAGCTAAGCTAGCGGCGCTAGCTAGCTAGCCGGCTATCAGCAACACGTAAGAGAACTGTTGCTAAATAAACTACACCTAAACTCGGTTTATATCTGACCCAAATAGAGTGCAGGTCATAACTTCTTACCTGAAATTCAGTTCACCTCACGCTCCTGCCTTCGCTTTCCCTGATCCACGATTGACCTCCGCGTTAGCAAACACCGGTCGATCAGCGGTCGCCTGCCCCGCCTCGATGTCTCGTTCGCGGCATGTCCTTTCTGTCATACACCGGTGGATAGCTGCCCACTGTTGTAGCTCCGCATTATAGCACCACCAAACAACTCAGTTATTTTTTCCACATCCAGCTGTAACTCCGATTCTGTGCGAGCATTTGCGAGAGACCGGGGAGGTGAAACGAGAGAGTCCCCTCGCTGTCCATTTGCAGCCAAGTGCGGCAGCTAGCTAGGTAGCCGGCTAGCTGTCAGGCAGGACCGACGTCATGTGAGCACTGTCGCTAATATGGGATGTCTTGATAAAACAAGCAGATATTTGAAGTTTACACACCTACATTCTCGCCTGAAAATATCTTAAAAGTTGATTTTGTGACCTAGAAACACTAATAAAAGACATATAAAACGAAGTGGTGGCCGCCATTGTTTAACTCGGCAGAGGTGTGCTATGAATTGTGGGATATGGAGTTTTCCACCAAGCATAGAAGCCATTGTGTTTACCGTAACTATTCAATGGTTCGCGCAACCTTAAAACCTCCAATGGTTCCTGAAAGCAGCGAGGCTGTGCGCGCCATTGATATTGTCATCATTACGGTATCCAAATAAGGGTAGACAGGCTGTACCACTCCCGGCATACCACTAGAGAGAGCCAACACACCACAAATGAAGTTTGAAATTTGTTTCAATGGGACTAAAAGATGGCGCCAACACACCACAAATGAAGTCTGTTTATTTGGCGCCAAAAGATGAATTGGCCTAAATTTGCACTAAAATCTAAATATTTCAAAAACTATAAAAGTCATAAACACCAAAAGTCACACCATACTAGTCCAGCTTCAGCCGCACAAAATGATGTAACATATGTAACCCTATTGTCAAAACTGTTTGGCAGAGGAGCGCGGGAAAATTTTCACTAAAATATTAATATTAAAAAAACTATAAAAGTCATAAACACCAAAAGTCATAGCACACCATTCCAGATCCAGCCGCACAAAATGAGGTAACATATATGAAGCTTGTCTCAAAACTGCGGGGCGAGATACGCTGCAAAATTTCAGGCGGAAAAAGGAAAATAATAAGAATAATAAGAATAATAAATCCGAGGAATAGTAATATGTGTGCCTCTTGGCATAGGCACACATAATAACTAGAAAGCGAAAATTTCTGAAGAAATTTTATGTGTGCCTATGCCGCTGCTAATCTGTGTAGTTTGCCATTCTTACGGCTGCTTAGGGCAAAACTCAGAAGAGCAGCCATTCTCCACCATGAACTATGGTAAAAACAAACACCGCTCACACTTCACAGATGACAGCTTACAGTTTTGTGTAAAGATGAAGTTGCTTTGTACAGCCCCGATTTGCAGACGCTGTGCACAGAGGTTCATGAGCAGAAGTCCCCATTGTAGCACGGCAGACCCGACAATGTTTGCATGAACACGCTTTGAAGCATTACGTTATGGACCACTTTTCACACATGGTTGGTGTACGCACACAACCGGCTGTAGCTTTTCAACTTACTCACACCCAAAAAACAGCCGAGAGAGCACAAACAACGCCCGTGAGGCGTGATTGCAGATGCCGCTCAGGTGGGTCCACCTCCCCTGCAGCGGCACTGCAGACCACGCCCCGCCACACACATCAAACACGTAAAATAAATATTTATGCACTTTTGCATTCACTTTTTGTCTTTTGTTATTTTTACACAGTGTTCTGAATGATGAGCAATGGTCTACAGCCAATCTTGTGTATTATTATATAAACTTTGGTTGTAAGATTCAGATAACTATTTAATAAAAGCTAAATATTTTATAAGAGAGTAAGAAAGAAAAGTATATCTTTGTGTCCACCTTTCTCTGTTAATGGCCTACCTGCCCCCTGGCAAAAGCTTTGCTAGATCCGCCCCTGCACAGTTACCAGCTGTCAGCTACACAAAAAAAGGAGCTTGATGTTTACAGGGAGTGCAGAATTATTAGGCAAATGAGTATTTTGTCCACATCATCCTCTTTATGCATGTTGTCTTACTCCAAGCTGTATAGGCTCGAAAGCCTACTACCAATTAAGCATATTAGGTGATGTGCATCTCTGTAATGAGAAGGGGTGTGGTCTAATGACATCAACACCCTATATCAGGTGTGCATAACTATTAGGCAACTTCCTTTCCTTTGGCAAAATGGGTCAAAAGAAGGACTTGACAGGCTCAGAAAAGTCAAAAATAGTGAGATATCTTGCAGAGGGATGCAGCAGTCTTAAAATTGCAAAGCTTCTGAAGCGTGATCATCGAACAATCAAGCGTTTCATTCAAAATAGTCAACAGGGTCGCAAGAAGCGTGTGGAAAAACCAAGGCGCAAAATAACTGCCCATGAACTGAGAAAAGTCAAGCGTGCAGCTGCCAAGATGCCACTTGCCACCAGTTTGGCCATATGTCAGAGCTGCAGCATCACTAGTGCCCAAAAGCACAAGGTGTGCAATACTCAGAGACATGGCCAAGGTAAGAAAGGCTGAAAGACGACCACCACTGAACAAGACACACAAGCTGAAACGTCAAGACTGGGCCAAGAAATATCTCAAGACTGATTTTTCTAAGGTTTTATGGACTGATGAAATGAGAGTGAGTCTTGATGGGCCAGATGGATGGGCCCGTGGCTGGATTGGTAAAGGGCAGAGAGCTCCAGTCCCACTCAGACGCCAGCAAGGTGGAGGTGGAGTACTGGTTTGGGCTGGTATCATCAAAGATGAGCTTGTGGGGCCTTTTCGGGTTGAGGATGGAGTCAAGCTCAACTCCCAGTCCTACTGCCAGTTTCTGGAAGACACCTTCTTCAAGCAGTGGTACAGGAAGAAGTCTGCATCCTTCAAGAAAAACATGATTTTCATGCAGGACAATGCTCCATCACACGCGTCCAAGTACTCCACAGCGTGGCTGGCAAGAAAGGGTATAAAAGAAGAAAAACTAATGACATGGCCTCCTTGTTCACCTGATCTCAACCCCATTGAGAACCTGTGGTCCATCATCAAATGTGAGATTTACAAGGAGGGAAAACAGTACACCTCTCTGAACAGTGTCTGGGAGGCTGTGGTTGCTGCTGCACGCAATGTTGATGGTGAACAGATCAAAACACTGACAGAATCCATGGATGGCAGGCTTTTGAGTGTCCTTGCAAAGAAAGGTGGCTATATTGGTCGCTGATTTGTTTTTGTTTTGTTTTTGAATGTCAGAAATGTATATTTGTGAATGTGGAGATGTTATATTGGTTTCACTGGTAAAAATAAATAATTGAAATGGGTATATATTTGTTTTTTGTTAAGCTGCCTAATAATTATGCACAGTAATAGTCACTTGCACACACAGATATCCCCCTAAAATAGCTAAAACTAAAAACAAACTAAAAACTACTTCCAAAAACATTCAGCTTTGATATTAATGAGTTTTTTGGGTTCATTGAGAACATGGTTGTTGTTCAGTAATAAAATTATTCCTCAAAAATACAACTTGCCTAATAATTCTGCACTCCCTGTATTTGTCTCTTAAAAACAGTTCATAACTTCCCTTTTTTCAGCTGTGGCTCCAGAAAACATCAGCTGATACTAGAAATTAAAATCAAATTAATTCTAACAACAGCTGATCAAGCTTAAACGTGCTGCTGTTCTTTACCGCGATAAACAAGAGCGAAAAGCCGATCGTTGATCAGTTTCATGAGTGAAGTTGCAACTGGCGAGAGAATGACAGGGGAGGCTTCGTAACGACAGAATAAATCGTAATGTTTTCTCTGAATGTGGGACGATTCCGTTTGTACGGCAAGTTCAACATCAGTAACTTACCGCGCACACAGCTGTCGTGCTAGCTAGCATGCAGTACGATTGTAAAAGGTCAGCACAACGAAAATAAACTACACCTAAACTCTGTTTATATCTGACCCAAATAGAGTGCAGTTCATAACTTCTTACCTGAAATTCAGTTCACCCCTCAGCTCCTGCCTTCGCTTTCCCTGATCCACGATTGACCTCCAGGTTAGCAACCACCTTCGCTTTCCCTGATCCACGATTGACCTCCAGGTTAGCAACCACCGGTCGATCGGCGGTGGCCTGCCCCACCTCCTATGTGTGGTTCGCGGCATGTCCTTTCTGTTACACACCGGTGGATAGCTGCCCTCTGTTGTAGCTCCGGCTAGCTCCACCACCAAACAACTCAGTTATTTTTTCCACATCGACCAGCATCATCGGCCCATATAAGCGAAAAATGAGTCCAGCTAAAACACAGACTTGGCGAGCGATCGGGTGTTGCAACAAATTTTAGCCGCGTCACTATAAGCCCAGCCTGGGTGCTTTGAGGGTCGCTAGCAGCGCTAGCTAGCTATGCTAGCGGCGCTAGCTAGCCGCCTGGCTATCAGCAACACATAAGACAACTCTTGCTAATATGGGATGTCTTGATAAAACGAGCAGATATTTGAAGTTTACACACCTATATTCTCGCCTGAAAATGTCTTAAAAGTTTAGTTTGTGACCTAGAAACACGAATAAAAGACATAGAAAACGAAGTGGTGGCCGCCATTGTTTGACTCGGTAGAGGCCTCTGTAGAGGCGTGCTATGAATTGTGGGATATGGAGTTTTGGGCCAAGGATAGATGTTTTCGCCTGTACTACTCCGGGTATACCACTAGAGAGAGCCAAGACACCACAAATGAAGTCTGTTTCTATGGCGCCAAAAGTAGAATCTTTCTAAATTTGCACTAAAATATTAATATTTAAAAAACTATAAAAGTCATGAACACCAAAAGTCGTACCATAGTAGTCCAGCTCCAGCCGCACAAAATGATCTAACATATGTAACCCTATTGTCAAAACTGTTTGGCAGAGGAGCGCGGGAACATTTTCACTAAAATATTAATATTTCAAAAACTATAATAGTCATAAACACCAAAAGTCATAGCACACCATTCCAGATCCAGCCGCACAAAATGAGGTAACATATATGAAGCTTGTCTGAAAACTGCGGGGCGAGTTTCGCTGCGAAATTTCAGGCGGAAACTGGAGAATAATAATAAGAACTAGAAAGCGAAAATTTCAGAAGAAATTTTATGTGTGCCTATGCCGCTGCTAATCACTGTAGTTTGCCATTCATACGGCTACAGAGAGCAAAATTCAGAAGAGCAGCCATTCTCCACCATGAACTATGGTAAAAACAAACACCGCTCACGCTTCACAGATGACAGCTTACAGTTTTGTGTAAAGATGAAGTTACTTTGTACAGCGCCGATTTGCAGACGCTGTGCACACAGGTTCATGAGCAGAAGTCCCATTGTACCACGGCAGACCCGACAATGTTTGCATGAACACACTTTGAAGCATTACATTATAGACCACTTTTCACACATGCATTCACTTTTTGTTTTTTGTTATTTTTACACAGTGTTCTGAATTATGAACAATGGTCTACAGCCAATCCTGTGTATTATTATACAAACTTTGGTTGTGAGATTCAGATAACTATTTAATAAAAGCTAAATATTTTATATGAGAGTAAGAAAGAAAAGTATATCTTTGTGTCCACCTTTCTCTGTTAATGCCCTAGCTCCCCCCCCCCCCCCCTAAAAGCTTTGCTAGATCCGCCCCTGCACAGTTACCAGCTGTCAGCTACACAAAGAAGGAGCTTGGTCTTTGTCTCTCAGAAACAACTCATAACTTCCCTTCAACTCATTCATGTCACCTAAAGTGTAAACCTGTTTCTCCATCACCAGTTCAGCTCTGATGATTCAGTAAGGACATCTCCTGATTTCATCTTCATGCTCCAGCAAACATCAGCTGATACTAGAAATTAAAATCAAAAGAATTCTAACAACAGCTGATCAAGCTTAAACGTGCTGCTGTTGTTTAGCGCGATAAATAAGAGCGAACAGCCGATCATTGATCAGTTTCATGATTGACGTTTCAACACGCGAGAGAATGACAGGGGAGGCTTCGTAACGATGTGGGACGATTCCGTTTGTACGGCACGGCAACTCTATGAACTAACCCTAATGAATAAAATAAAGTCCAACGTCAGTAACTTAGTGCGCACACAGCTGTATATAAACTCCCGTGGCATTACGATTGTAAAAGGTCAACGAAAATAAATTACACCTAAACTCGGTTTATATCTGACCCAAATAGAGTGCAGTTCATAACTTCTTACCTGAAATTCAGTTCACCTCACGCTCCTGCCTTCGGTTTCCAGCATCAACGGCCCATATCAACGAAAAATAAGTCCAGCTAAAACACATACTGTCGGCGAGCGACCGGGTGCTGACACGACTTTCACCCGCCTCAATATAAGCCAAGCCTGGGTGCTTTTTCACGAAGGGTCGCTAGCGGCGCGAGCTAACTATGCTAGCGGCGCTAGCTAGCTAGCCGGTTATCAGCAACACATAAGAGAACTGCTGCTAAATAAACTACACCTAAACTCGGTTTATATCTGACCCAAATAGAGTGCAGGTCATAACTTCTTACCTGAAATTCAGTTCACCTCACGCTCCTGCCTTCGCTTTCCCTGATCCACGATTGACCTCCGCGTTAGCAAACACCGGTCGATCTGCGGTCGCGGCATGTCCTTTCTGTCATACACCGGTGGATAGCTGCCCACTGTTGTAGCTCCGCATTATAGCACCACCAAACAACTCAGTTATTTTTTCCACATCCAGCTGTAACTCCGATTCTGTGCGAGCATTTGCGAGAGACCGGGGAGGTGAAAGGAGAGAGAGGATCCCCTCGCTGTCCATTTGCAGCCAAGTGCGGCAGCTAGCTAGGTAGCCGGCTAGCTGTCAGGCAGGACCGAGGTCGTCAGAGCATTGTCGCTAATATGGGATGTCTTGATAAAACAAGCAGATATTTGAAGTTTACACACCTACATTCTCGCCTGAAAATATCTTAAAAGTTTATTTTGTGACCTAGAAACACGAATAAAAGACATATAAAACGAAGTGGTGGCCGCCATTGTTTAACTCGGCAGAGGTGTGCTATGAATTGTGGGATATTGAGTTTTCCACCAAGCATTACCGTAACTTTTGAATGATTTGCGCAACCTTAAAAATTCCAATGGCTCCTGAAAGCAGCGACGCTGTGCGCACCGTTGAAATTGTCATCATTACGGTAATCCAAATAAGGGTAGACAGGCTGTACCACTCCCAGCATACCACTAGAGAGAGCCAACACACCACAAATGAAGTCTGTTTATTTGGCGCCAAAAGATGAATTGGCCTAAATTTGCACTAAAATATTAATATTTAAAAAACTATAAAAGTCATGAACACCAAAAGTCATGACATAATAGTCCAGCTCCAGCCGCACAAAATGATCTAACATATGTAACCCTAATGTCAAAAGTGTTCGGCAGAGGAGCGCGGGAAAATTTTCACTAAAATATTAATATTTAAAAAACTATAAAATTCATAAAGACCAAAAGTCATAGCACACCATTCCAGATCCAGCCGCACAAAATGAGGTAACATATATGAAGCTTTTCTCAAAACTGCGGGGCGAGATTCGCTGCAAAATTTCAGGCGGAAACTGAAGAATAATAATAATAACTAGAAAGTGAAAATTTCAGAAGAAATTTTATGTGTGCCTATGCCGCTGCTAATCACTGTAGTTGCCATTCATACGGCTACAGAGAGCAAAACTCAGAAGAGCAGCCATTCTCCACCATGAACTATGGTAAAAACAAACACCGCTCACGCTTCACAGATGACAGCTTACAGTTTTGTGTAAAGATGAAGTTACTTTGTACAGCGCCGATTTGCAGACGCTGTGCACACAGGTTCATGAGCAGAAGTCCCATTGTACCACGGCAGACCCGACAATGTTTGCATGAACACGCTTTGAAGCATTACATTATGGACCACTTTTCACACATGCATTCACTTTTTGTTTTTTGTTATTTTTACACAGTGTTCTGAATTATGAACAATGGTCTACAGCCAATCTTGTGTATTATTATACAAACTTTGGTTGTGAGATTCAGATAACTATTTAATAAAAGCTAAATATTTTATATGAGAGTAAGAAAGAAAAGTATATCTTTGTGTCCACCTTTCTCTGTTAATGCCCTAGCTGCCCCCCCGCAAAAGCTTTGCTAGATCCGCCCCTGCACAGTTACCAGCTGTCAGCTACACAAAAACAACTCATAACTTCCCTTCAACTCATTCATGTCACCTAAAGTGTAAACCTGTTTCTCCATCACCAGTTCAGCTCTGATGATTCAGTAAGGACATCTCCTGATTTCATCTTCATGCTCCAGCAAACATCAGCTGATACTAGAAATTAAAATCAAAAGAATTCTAACAACAGCTGATCAAGCTTAAACGTGCTGCTGTTGTTTAGCGCGATAAATAAGATCGAACAGCCGATCATTGATCAGTTTCATGATTGACGTTTCAACACGCGAGAGAATGACAGGGGAGGCTTCGTAACGACAGAATAAATCATAATGTTTTCTCTGAATGTGGGACGATTCCGTTTGTACAGCACGGCAACTCTATGAACTAACCCTAATGAATAAAATAAAGTCCAACGTCAGTAACTTAGTGCGCACACAGCTGTATATAAACTCCCGTGGCAGTACGATTGTAAAAGGTCAACGAAAATAAATTACACCTAAACTCGGTTTATATCTGACCCAAATAGAGTGCAGTTCATAACTTCTTACCTGAAATTCAGTTCACCTCACGCTCCTGCCTTCGGTTTCCAGCATCATCAGCCCATATAAACGAAAAATAAGTCCAGCTAAAACACATACTGTAGGCGAGCGACCGGGTGCTGACACGAGTTTCACCCGCCTCAATATAAGCCAAGCCTGGGTGCTTTTTCACGAAGGGTCGCTAGCGGCACTAGCTAACTATGCTAGCGGCGCTAGCTAGCTAGCCGGCTATCAGCAACACATAAGAGAACTGCTGCTAAATAAACTACACCTAAACTCGGTTTATATCGGATCCAAATAGAGTGCAGGTCATAACTTCTTACCTGAAATTCAGTTCACCTCACGCTCCTGCCTTCGCTTTCCCTGATCCACGATTGACCTCCGTGTTAGCAAACACCGGTCGATCGGCGGTCGCGGCATGTCCTTTCTGTCATACACCGGTGGATAGCTGCCCACTGTTGTAGCTCCGCATTATAGCACCACCAAACAACTCAGTTATTTTTTCCACATCCAGCTGTAACTCCGATTCTGTGCGAGCATTTGCGAGAGACCGGGGAGGTGAAAGGAGAGAGAGAGAGTCCCCTCGCTGTGCATTTGCAGCCAAGTGCGGCAGCTAGCTAGGTAGCCGGCTAGCTGTCAGGCAGGACCGAGGTCGTCAGAGCACTGTCGCTAATATGATAAAACAAGCAGATATTTGAAGTTTACACACCTACATTCTCGCCTGAAAATATCTTAAAAGTTGATTTTGTGACCTAGAAACACTAATAAAAGACATATAAAACGAAGTGGTGGCCGCCATTGTTTAACTCGGCAGAGGGGTGCTATGAATTATGGGATAGGGAGTTTTGTAACAAGCATACAGATTTTCAGCCGTACTACTCCCGGTATACCACTAGAGAGAGCCAACACACCACAAATAAAGTCTGTTTCTATGGAAATTGGCCTAAATTTGCACTAAAATCTAAATATTTCAAAAACTATAAAAGTTATAAACACCAAAAGTGTATACCATACTAGTCCAGCTCCAGCCGCACAAAATGATCTAACATATGTAACCCTATTTTCAAAACTCTTTGGCAGAGAAGCGTGGGAAAATTTTCACTAAAATATTAATATTTAAAAAACTATAATAGTTATAAACACCAAAAGTCATAGCACACCATTCCTGCTCCAGCCGCACAAAATGAGGTAACATATATGAAGCTTGTCTCAAAACTGCGGGTCGAGATACGCTGCAAAATTTCAGGCGGAAAAAGGAAAATAATAATAAGAATAATAAATCCGAGGAATAGTAATATGTGTGCCTCTTGGCATAGGCACACATAATAATAAATCCGAGGAATAGTAATATGTGTGCCTCTTGGCATAGGCACACATAATAATAAATCCGAGGAATAGTAATATGTGTGCCTCTTGTCATAGGCACACATAATAAGAATAATAAATCCGAGGAATAGTAATATGTGTGCCTCTTGACATAGGCACACATAATAAATCCGAGGAATAGTAATATGTGTGCCTCTTGGCATAGGCACACATAATTAAATATTCACATAGGGCAGGGGTCTCAAACTCCACTCTTCAAGAGCTGGTGTCCTGAAGCTTTTCCACGTGTCCCTGTTACAAAACACCTGAATAACATTTGTAGGTCATTAGTAAGAGTATAGAATTTGACTGTGTGCTGAAGTGGCATCCCCTAAGACTACTCAAATTTAAGTAATTTAAGTGTTTGGAAAAATGTACTTCTAAAAGTACTTTTATTACATCATGTTCATTCACTCATGAGCTGCTATAACATGAATCAAATGGCTGAATTACCACCTCAGCATGCAGTCAAGTTCTGTAGAGTTTTGCTAATGACCTACTAATGTTATGCAGGTGTGTTGCAACAGGGACACATAGAAAAGTTTCTGGACACCAGGCCTTAAGGACCAGAGTTTGAGACCACTGGTGGTAGGGCATTGTGGATTTCAAAAGCTTCTTCCCTTAAATCACTGCCTAGAAACTGCTTTTTGTAATTTGTCATAATGACCTGCAAAATATAGGTGGGATGAAGACATAAACATCAGAAATTTTATAGTGGCCTGATATTTTTATCAAGGCTGTTTTTTGAAAATAATCCTGGCCTAATTTACAAAAGATGAACTGTGTCTGAAAGTCATGTTTGTTTGTTTTGTTTGTTTAAGAAATGTGGGAATCTCCAGCAAAGATCTTACATGCAACAGCTCAGATACAGCACTCATTTCTGTTCTTTTTATCATGACATGATCTACAAAGAAATTATCATCATACTAAATTTTGCTAATTAGGCCTTAATATCAGCTATGATAACTTTATCATAGATTTAGTGGAGTGCTTATTGCTGTGTATCAAACATGCCCCAAATGTGACTGAAATATGTAGAAACTGCTGTGTAGAAACTAGCTGTCTCCAAATTTCTCATTTTGCCAAAATACATACAGAGTGGCCTGAAACTGTCTGCTCTAACCTCAGTGTGTTGGTTTTGTTGGACCATATAATATTTACAGTAAGTTATTGTAGCAGCACATCTTGGTGTAAGTTTATAGACTCTGTTTGTTTTTATTGTGTCAATAGAATTTGAATGCAGGCCACCTCAAATGTTAAAGCCTACAAACATTCCATACAAGCTATCATTTGTGATTGTTGCCTACTTTTAAATTGTGACATCACCATTTGATGATGTGTGCAGTGCTAGGTGTAGCAAATCATTGGTTACGATATCTACTCTCTTATGTAACTGAACCTAAACTTTGGAGCATTACATGACTCAGAAACTTGTGTGGCTTATTGCAAATGGATAAAACTACATATTACCTTTATGAAGATGATAATCTTTATTAGGGTGCAGAAAAAGAAAACAGAGGAGAGTTGTTGTTGTTGTTGTTTGTATTCCAGCTGTGGTAAACAAAGAAGTTTCCAGAATGTTTTTGACTACAGAGAGTGATGCAGTATTGACTCTAATGCTGATTGGAGTTGTCTGATCCTGTATTTTTGTTCTTTGTCTTTTGTTACACAGAGTGAACAGATCTTTGGTTTTGCCTTTGCTGGTAAGTAGACAGTAATGGTAATGTTTAGTAATTTACTTACAGTAGTTTGGCTATTTGTGTTATCTTGCCATTCACTCATGGGCAAAGACAAATAGTCAGGATTTAGAATCTGTAGCAGCAAAGCCCCCACACAGGACCACTGACTGCCCCAGAAAATGTCAATGAAGTTTAATAGCCCATTAATGTCTGATTTTAATTTTTGATGGCTTATCAAGTCCAAACATAGTTAAATGTCAGATATATCTTTATGCAGTTGTTCGATTTCTCCTTATTTTTGTGGATTTAAGTGTGAGTATAGGTGGTACCTTAAACACTTAAGAGCACCACAGCTATCGATTTTTATTTTCTCTCTCATTCCACTTATGAATTAGCATGAAGTCAAAACGCTAGAAGTATTTTGCGTGAGTGACTGGCCTGAGTGCAGTTCACACTGCAGGCGAAAGCGCATCAAATCAGATTTTTTTGTCATGTTGGTATCAGTGATGGTATCATGGTATGACAGTGTGAACGGCACAAATCCGATAGTTTAGAAAGCGACTGCTGTTTGAATTTCAGTTGTCTTAATTAAGGTCCAAAATAGTGTTTTGAAATCATTTCAAGGATCTCAATTTCATTAAAGTCGAGATTCTGATTAGTCTACACCAGGGGTCGGCAACCCGCGGCTCCGGAGCCGCATGCGGCTCTTTAGTCCTTATAGTGCGGCTCCGCGTGGTTTGGGAAAATAAATTAGAAGTATTTCGCTGAAGTGTATTTTATTTATGTTAGTTCTTTTAAACTTGTAGTTCTAAATTGGAAGATTATTGTGATATTGAAATATAAATATAAAATTATATTCTATTATTTTTTTCCTCGCTCAATATAAGCGTCACACTCGTGTAAGCCGGTATTCCCGCCGAAACGCCGTGCATTTATCGAGACTTCCAACCCCAGGTAAGCCAATTATGGATCTTCGGATCCACATTATGTCAGCAGCTCCACCGTGAACTATGTTAAAGACAAACACTGCTCACACCTCACAGATGACAGCTTACAGTCCTGCGTAAACTGACTTCGCACAGCACCGATTAGCAGACGCTGTGAGCAGAAGTCCCATTGTAAACACATCACGGCAGACCCGACGATGTTTGCATGAACGCGCACACACCACCAACAACAACAGCAGAGAGAGCACAGACTTTAAGGCGGCCAGGCGTGATTGCGGGTGCCGCTCAGGTGCGTCCGCCTCCCTGCAGCGGCGCTGCAGACCACGCCCCCGCCGCACGCATTAACCAGGTAAAATACATATTTAGGCAGAATTTTGCAAATATCTATTTTTCATTTTTCAGCAGCATAGAGCTTTTTTACCAATTATTTTTTAAAAGTCAGGTCAAGGCTCCAAAAGCCCAAAGGAGATATAAGGGAGGAGGCTCACAACAGTTTTTGTTTGCTACATGGATCATTTTAGTTCAGCTGGGTGTCTTTGCTTTTGTTATATTTCTTTAAGAGTTCAAAATGTGTTGATTACATAAATAAAATGTAATTTTCTCTGTAGCACTTCATGGATTTCATAAGCAGAACACCTTAGTTGTTCTCACAAAGGTAAAAAACAATATATACAGTGTTATCTTCATTTTAGATGTCAAAAAGTATTTGCGGCTCCCAGTGTTTTCTTTTGCGTGGAAACCGGGTCCAAGTGGCTCTTTGGGTGTAAAAGGTTGCAGACCCCTGGTCTACACCAAGACATTCCGTTGGACTTGCTTGTGTGCTTCAGATCCCAAGTGTGATTAAACTTAAGCTCAGGACCTTATGAGTTTATGTAGGTCCTGAAGTAGTAAGGGAACTCTGGACCATCACAGTAACGGCACCATGTTTGACTTTAATGCTGGTGTTTTTCTGAAATATTTCTCTCACTTTAGAAGATTCAGTTTAGTACAGTGAGTCCGCACAGCTCTTGCTGATCATCAAGATGTTTTTAGGCAAATGTGAGAAAGTTTGTGTTCTTTTTGGCCAGTCAATAAATAATTTTGAGTTTAATGGATATAAAGTGTTTAAAGCAGGAGGCCTGAAACTGTCTGCTGTAACCTCAGTGTGCGGGTTTATTTGGACCATATAATATTTACAGTAAGTTACTGTAGCAGCACGTCTTGGTTTGAGTTTATAGACTTAGTTTATTGTTTTAATAGAACGCAAAAATGTCCTTATAACAGTTCCACCATCATTTGTTAAACATTGTCATTCTGTTCAGTCTAATAATTTACTGTAGAACTCTTTAGTATTTAAAGCCCTACATGTACTGTATTTTTGAAATTATAAGGCATAACGTCAATAAACAAGTCTGTTTTTAAGGCAGATTAAGCCAAACAAAACAGTCAGATAAGTCAAACTTTATTCAAGTCATTCACAACAACTCTCTCAACACTGTTCAGTTGTAACACATAAAATACAGAACAATACACTCACTTTTTCAGTTCATTCCTCATCCACAAATCCATCAAACTCTTCATGGGTTGATCAGTTTGAAATCTGCTTCATAAGCATGTCTCTTAGCATGTGCCAGGTCTTTGTACACACACCATAATGTTATGTTGAAGCACCGTACAAATTACCCATCGAGGGTCCTGACTATGGTAGCCATAATGCTCTGACAATACATCAAGCAGCGCAGCTTTGTAGCTTACCGAAGTCTTACTAAAATATTTGACAGAATTTTGAGCGCTGTGTACCACAGAAATCCCGTTCGAGGTCAGTAAGCATAACCAGAATTGATACATTAGGCACATTGTATGTTTTTTGAGAAAATGACAGGATTTTAGGTGTGCCATATAGTCTGAAGAATATGGTAAATCCAAGCATATTGGAAATACGACTAATTCCAGGCCTTTTGTGTCTTACAGGTGACCTGCTCCAGAAGATCCTCTCTCTCTCTATCATTATAAGCAATTCTGTCTATCCTATCACTCTCCCGACTCTATCTAATTTGACAGCCATTCCATCTTGTATCCCTCTATCCTCTACTGCTCTATCTAATTTGACAGCCATTCTATCTTGTATCCCTCTATCCTCTACTGCTCTATCTAATTTGACAGCCATTCTATCTTGTATCCCTCTATCTCTACTGCTCTATCTAATTTGACAGCCATTCTATCTTGTATCCCTCTATCTCTACTGCTCTATCTAATTTGAGAATCCAAGTTTTCAGAAATCCAAGTTTTCAGAATCCAAGTTTTCAGAAATCCAAGTTACCAGTACTTGATCTGTTACAGAATTCTGAGAGATCTCTGCTCTCACTGCTCCTTCTTTCCTGTCATTAAGCTCTCTCACATTCAGTCATTTTGCTGGAAATTACAAGTTGAATATACAGTAGTAGAATTACAGTACAGTAGAACTTATAGTAGAACCTACTTACACAGCCCTACATTAGTCATTTTAATTTTGCATTAGACTTTGGAATTAACACTGCTAGTTTGGCTTACTTTGATACATTGTATAAAATATCACCTTTTTATAAGTTTATTTGTAATAAGATAATCTGGTTCTTTTGTAATACATACATTCAGATAAATAATAAATTAGATCCAAATACATTTTGCTAGTCTGTTTCGTTGGCTATAATATTTGACTGCAAGTTTATAGTATTATTATTTAAGGACAAACCCATTTTGTCACTCAGTGTAAGTATTCAGTTAGTATTGTCATCGAGAAGTGCCTGAGGACCCAGACTTCCTGTTTCCTGACTGCTGCAGAACATCCAGCTGAAGAATCCTCATCACCTGTCATGTTATCACCACACCACCAAAGCTCCATATATTTGATTTAAATTTTAGATATCTGAAAGATTTACATAAACTCCCTTAAGAGCTAAGACTTTTATTATAGCCTGTTGATTGAGATTTATTCTGCATATCATCTTACAGAAGTTGTACTTATTTATCAGTCTGGTTAAAAAAAAATATAAGTGAAATTATACAGTTTCTAAAAGAGCTACAATAAAACGGACCAAATTGTTTCCAGAGAACTTTGAATTTCCTTTATTTTGAGTTTGGAGTACAAATCAGCTTAACGTCTATTTATATATTCATAAAAACATTTTAAAGTAGTATAATAGTACATTTCTCAGATTTAACAGTAACTTGAGGAGTTATACATTTTTCTGTGTTTCAAGGTTCAGTTTTGTTTATATTTGTGTATAACCACATATAAGCTCCAGGTTGTACTTCAGCAAAATGCCAAGAAAAGGTCAAAGGTCTCAGTCCCAGAAGCTTAGACGTCAGAAGGAGAAAGAACAGGTGAATGTTTCTCAGAGCAGTGAGCAGGTAAAGGTGTGTGTTTCAACTTTTCCCAGCACTGAAGTGCAGAGCAGTGTTCAGACAGCCACAGTGTCTTATGCAGATGTGGTAAAGAGAGGTGTTCCCTCAGTGTCTGTCCCAGAGCCTGAAGTTATGCAGGTAATCCATATTGAACCCCAGGTAACTGTACAAACACAGCATGATGGTGAGACAGCCACAGTGTCTTATGCAGATGTGGTAAAGAGAGGTGTTCCCTCAGTGTCTGTCCCAGAGCCTGAAGTTATGCAGGTAATCCAGACTGAACCCCAGCTAACTGTACAAACACAGCATGATGAACAAGCTTCAGGACAGTCTCATGTACAGGTTACAAACAGTGAAAGTCGTCCACGAGTGAGTAGCATCTGTGCGTCCCAAAGCCAGGCTTCTCCTAGGTATGGAAAGTACCGGAATCAGCAATGCATGGCTAACAGTTTGGTTTTCCTGTCATTCTTACACGAGGATGAATTTATTACCAGAGCAGATCTAAACCGTGTGTTGGACAAAGGCCATGCCATGCATTCAGATGCCAGAAAGAGGTTTGTGAACAGCGTGTTTCTAGCCACTGATGAGCTTCCCACAGTGGTCACCAGCCGCAGACACGAGTATCAAGTCGACATGTCTCAGTTTGCTCATTACGGCACATTTGATGGTACAGATCACCTTCTGAGCCTTGAACAAGGACTACAGTGTTTGGCTTCAGACGTTCGCTACGCTTTGCTAGTCATGGGAGGAACAGTCATCGCTGTTTGCAGGCTGACTTCAGGTGAATATGCATATTTTGACCCTCACCCACGTAAGTCTACTGGTATGCCATTGTCGCTAAGTGTAAGTGGTGGAACTGCAGTCATGTTAAGATTCACATGTCTCAACGACATGATTGACAGGATCAAACGTTTGTACCGAATGTTTAGCATCGCCCCATCCTGCACTTATGAGCTACAGCCTGTCGAGTTTCACAGTGGAAACGCTGCTGACCAAAGAGATGCTGATGAAAACAGACAAACAGCTACAACTGTTCCAGCACCAGCTTTAAATGAAGCTGTTCATGAAATAAACTCCCAAACATCTACTGACCAGACACAGAAGACTGTGAGAGACACTTTAACCACTGAAGTGACATCATCCAGAGTCGATTATTCAAATGAGACAGCTGCTACTGAAAACAACCATCTTCCTTCTGAGTATTTAGAAAAAGAAACACCTGCATCCTCTGTGAGAGAAACGCAGGTAACATCAGATTCTGTTCCTCAGAATGATTCAAACATTGCCTCCTGTTTAACTAAGACAACAGAGGAACTTTCACAAAAACTGCTGAAATATAATAAACAGCAAAAGAGAAAAATAAGGAGAAGAATATTAGCCCAAGAAAAACTACCACAGAGAAAGGAAAATCAGAAAAAGAAAGAAAGGCAGATGTACAGGTTTGATGAAAGCTTCAAGACAAAGAAAAAAAACTCAACCAGGAAGTGTAATGATCCTGATCAGAGACAGAAAAGGAGTCTGTACAAAAATGAACTGTATAAATTAAATGCTACCTATAAGGAGAAACAGAGAGAACATTTTAGAAAGATGTATAGAGAAAGTGCTAAAATGAGAGAGAGAAAAAGAGAATGTGTCATAAGGACATATAAAGACAATCCCCTATTCAGAGAAAAGCAGAAGGAACGTATAACAAGAACATATAGAGAGTCTCCCCTATTCAGAGAAAAGCAGAAAGAGCGTATAAGAAGAATATACAGAACTTGTGCTGAATTCAGAGAGAAACATAAAGCTTACATGAGGTCATATGTTTCTAACCTATATAAAGAAAGCGAAGAATTTAAAAAGAAAAAACTATCTTACATGACTAAGCGTTATGGAGAAGAGAGACAATTTCATCAACAACACAAGGACAATATGAGAGAAAGAATGAGAGTAAAATATTGGAACGGTTTTTCTTTCAGACAGATGCATAATATCAGATGTGCAATGAACATAAAACGGAAATATCGCCAGATGCATCGACCAGCTGAGAGTTCACAGTGTCATCCAGATAACAGTTTAATGAATGAGGCCATATCTTGTTTCAGATCAAACATTAAATCAGCACCGTCTTATGTTTGTACTGTTTGTCTAAAAGCTTCTTTTCCTAATCAGGTGAAAATCTGCAAAAGAGAAAATTACTCAAAACACCAAACTGTAGCTCATCAGTGTCTAACTGGTAAATTTGTTCATATGTGTGATGAAGCATGTAATGATCACTGCAACTTTCCTATTGAGAGAAAAAAGGAGTATATCTGTCACACGTGTCACAGTTCCCTCAAAAGTGGATGCATGCCCAGGCTTGCTGCTGTCAATGGTTTAGAACTGCAGGATATTCCAGCTGAACTGTGTGATCTCAACATTCTGGAGAGACATCTGATTGCCAAATGCATACCATTTGCTAAGATTATTCCTCTTCCAAAGGGGAGACAGAGACTCATACGTGGTAATGTGGTGTGTGTACCATCTGAGGTCCAACAAACAGTTGACTCTTTACCTCGGCTCAGAAGCCAATCACAGATAATGAGGATCAAGTTGAAAAGACGACTGTGCTACAAAGGCCATCAGCTGTTCCAGACTGTCACCTGGTCTAAACTCATTCAAGCCCTGCGTAAACTCAAACAAATTCACCCACAGTACACAGATATTGTTATCAGAGATGATGCATTGCTTTGTGATCCAACGTTACCTGATGATGACAGCAGTGATGAAGCCAGCATGGCAAGTGATGATTATGATGAAGCAGATTTAATGGAAATTGACAACTATGAAAAAGATGCCCTTTTATGCAAAAGTGAGTCTGAAAGTGAGCAAGATATTAATATGCAATCTTGTGATGAACAACCAGAGGAACAAAATCCAGATGAACCAGAAAGTGATTTGAACAATGGAGGTTTTGCTCTAGAAAGTTGTCTGCAGCCTGTTGACATTTCAGAAGAGATTCTCTCTTTCACTGATAACACATATTGTGTGGCTCCTGCAGAAAGAAACAATCCTGTTAGCTTCTTCAGAACTCCTCATTTGGAAGCCATGGCATTTCCTGTGCAGTTTCCTACTGGTCAGAATACACTGGATGAAAAGAGACGTCTCAAGCTCACACCGAGTGCTTACTTCAAGTCAAGGCTTTTCAACATTGATGCAAGATTTGCTAAAGATACAAATTACCTGTTTTTCTCACAGTTTGTCACTGAAATACACTTGGCTAATTCCAGCATGACAATACAGCTAAGGAAAGGTAAAACTATGACCAAAGATGGACGCAAAATCACATCAGGAATGTTACAAAGTAAGACAGAAGTAGAGAAGCTGGTAAGAAATAAAGATGCAATCAGATTTATGCAGCCACTCAGAGGAACTCCAGCTTACTGGCAGAAAACTACCAGAGATTTATTCAGTATGGTTCGTCAAATAGGAACACCTCAGTTCTTTGTCACTTTCTCTGCTGCTGAGATGAGATGGCTGAAGTGATTCAAGCAATAAAGAGACAGCAAGGTGAAGAGGTTGATTTTGAAGCCCTGGACTGGTCAGAAAAGTGTGAAATTCTAAGATCAAATCCAGTAACCACCATGCGAATGTTTGATAAGCGTGTTGAGGCTTTGTTCAGAGATTTGCTTTTTTCTCCTGCACAGCCCCTTGGTGAAATCATTGATTACTTTTACAGAGTTGAGTTCCAGCACAGAGGCAGTCCACATATACATATGTTGCTGTGGATTAGAGAAAAGGTAGAAGTAGATGTGGATGATGACCAAACTGTCTGTGACTTTGTGGACAGATACATCTCAGCTCAACTCCCTGATCCAGAAAAACAGCCTGAACTGCACAAAAAAGTCGCTGAACTACAAAAGCACAGCAAAAACCACACAAAGACATGCTTTAAGAGTGTGAACTCTGGTTGTAGATTTGGCTTTCCAAAACCACCAGCCACAAGAACAATGATTGTGAGACAGGATGAGGATTCAGACACTGAAGCTGCAAAAGCCAAACTCAGACCTTTGATGAACCTGCTGAAGGAACCTGAAGCTGCTTCTCTCACCATAGAGCAGATTCTGTCACGATGCAACTTGACAATGAATGAGTATGAGCAATGCCTCCAAGACATAAACAAGAAAACAGCTCTTATTCTGAAACGTGACCCAAAGGACTGTTGGATCAACAATTACAACCCAGACCTGCTTGAAGCCTGGAACTCTAATTTAGATGTCTCATTAATCTTGAATGCCTATTCATGTATAGAATACCTCTGTAAATATATAACAAAGAAAGAATCTGGCCTCTCTGAATACCTGAAGACAGTTATTGATAACTCTGCAAAGAACACGGTCAATGAATGTGATGAAATGAGAGCTGTGATGCAGGCTTACTCAAAAAAGAGAGAAATCAGCGCACAGGAGTGTGTGACTCGAGTCTGTGGCCTAAAAATGAAAAAATGTTCCCGCAGTGTTGTATTTGTACCAACAGATGATAACCCAGTAAAAATGAGTCGCCCCATGAGCTATCTGGAAACCACAACACATGACAGTTGTAATATTTGGATGACAAGTTTGAGTGATAAATACAAATGCAGACCTGAGACACCAGAATATGAGGAAATGTCACTGGCTGATTTTGCTGCACTGTGCCGGTTGGTGAGTGGTCCAAATGAAGGAAAAGATGTGCTTCCTCTTCTAAACCAGCTTGGATTTGTACAAAGGCGAAAGAATGATAAACCAGCTATAATCAGGTATTACCACTGTTCACAGGAAAAAGATCCTGAGCAATATTATGGTCGGCTGTTGAGACTTTACCTTCCACACAGATCAGAGCAGGAACTGAAACCACAAGGGTTCCAAACCTATCAGTCCTTCTACAACTCGGGTTTTGTACGACTTCCATGTTCAGACCACAGTGAGTCTGTGAAAAGGATTGTGAAAAGAAATAAAGACAAGTATGAGAAGAACTCTGAGGATATTGAGAGTGCACTGGAAGAGTTTGAACAAAATAGGGATGTTGTGATTGATGAATGGTGTAATCTGGCTCCTGAATCTGAAGTTGTGAGGTTGCAATGTGATGAGAATCTTCCTGAGAGACATTCTGATGATGAGAACGAACAGGAGAATGTCCCTGACTACAGTCGTCAGTCTGATGCTGTAACAGAGATCAGAGCCATCAGAGAACAACCTGCAGTTGATCCAGCTGTGGTACGTGTAATGTATCAGAATCTGAACCAGAAGCAGGCCTGTGTGTTCTATGCCATTAGAGACTGGTGTATTCAGCGAGTTTGTGGTTTGAACCCAGATCCATTTTTCTTCTATATCAACGGTGGTGCAGGAACTGGAAAGTCACATCTGATTAAATGTATTCACTCTGAAGCATCAAAGATCCTGAGCAGACTGCCTGCTAATGCAGAAGAAGCTGACATATCAAATCCAACTGTTTTACTGACGTCATTTACCGGGACAGCAGCTTTTTCTATCAATGGCTCTACATTACATTCTCTACTGAAACTACCCAGGAGTCTGAAACCACCCATTCAAGGACTTGGTAACCAACTGGATGAAGTCAGATCTGAGCTTATAAATGCTGAAATTATTGTTATTGATGAGATTTCAATGGTTTCAAAACCCCTTTTTGCTTATGTGGATGCAAGACTGAAACAAATCAAAGGCACTCAGAGACCTTTTGGTGGAATGTCAGTTTTAGCTGTTGGAGATTTTTACCAGCTGCCACCAGTGCGACAGTCTAAACCTCTCTGTGTTTATGATCCAGAACAGATTGACCTATGGCAGGAACATTTTCAGATGATCACTCTAACCGAGATCATGCGTCAGAAAGATGATGTCGCCTTTGCAGAGATGCTGAACAGGATTAGAATCAAAGAAAAGACAGATGAGCTTTCTCAGTGTGACAGAGATTTGTTGTCACAGGCCGTGACTGCACCAGAAGAATGTCCAACTGAGGTCTTACACATTTATGCCACCAACAAGAATGTTGAATCCCATAACACAGATACACTCAAGAAGCTTCATTCAAACATTATAATCATCACTGCAGACGATTTCCAGAAGGATAAATGTACAGGCAGAATGGCACGAAGAGACAAACCATTTACAGGTGGGCGAAATGATTTACCTGACACTCTGAACATTGCAGAAGGAGCTCGAGTTATGCTGACCAGAAACTTGGACACACTAAACGGTTTAGTCAATGGTGCTTTTGGTATACTGGTAAAGGTGGTGAGATCTGAAAATGATGGACACATAATTAAACTGGGGCTCAGAATGGACAACCGGCAGTCTGTAAGAAGCAACCGCAGTGCTAATGCAGCATCTGATGATCTGGTTTACATTGAGAGAGCAGAGGAGAGTCTGAAGTTTAAAGGAGCGGTACGCAGACAGTTTCCTGTAAAGCTAGCATTTGCCTGCACAATTCACAAAACTCAGGGTCTTACAACACAGACAGCTGTAGTTTCAATGAAGAACATTTTTGAACCAGGTATGGCTTATGTTGCTCTCAGCAGGGTGACATCTCTCAGTGGACTCTATTTGCAGGACTTGGATGAGAAAAAGATTTACGCCAATCCCGAGGTAACTGCAGCACTCCAAACCATGAGACAAGCCAGTGTTGAGGAAATGATGCCTCTTCTTCAGGTCAGAGAAACAGCCAACAGACTTGACACTCTTACACTGATCCATCACAATACGGAGGGTTTGCCATCTCACATCAGTGACATCAAGAGTCATCATGAAATGTGCTTAGCAGATGTTTTGTGTCTCACTGAGTCTCACCTCCAAGGCTCCTTTGTTGCAGACAGTCTTCATTTGGACGGCTACACTATGTTCAAACGCAACAGACATGTGTCCTACACAAACTTTCCTCACATGGCCAGCAGAAGTGGTGGAGGAGTTGTTGTGTATTTGAGGAATCATTTTCAGGTTCAGGTAAAACAGTATCTGCATAATGTCACTGATCTTGAGTTCTTAGTGTTGAAGGTTCAGGCTCCATTCCCTGCGCTCATTGCTGTTGTGTACAGACCTCCAGACTACAGTTTGACACCATTCATGCAAAACCTGGTAAGTCTTTTAGATTCACTTGAAATAATGGACTGTCACCCAATAATTGTGTGTGGAGATTTTAATGAAAACCAGTTACAGAGTGGAAGAAAACAGATTCTGGAGCAGTTTCAGTCGAGAGGGTATTCACAGCTGATCACTTCTGCCACTACAGACAAGAACACCTTGCTTGACCTCATTTTTATTTCTCAGCCACAGCAAAGTCTTCATTCAGGTGTCCTGAGAACATATTACAGTTACCACAACCCTGTGTTTTGTGTCCTGTCCTTGAGCCAATCATGAAGTCGTCTGGTGAGTTTTGAAACAATTACAGATCATGTTTGTTACAGAGTTTACTGATTGTAGAGCATGAAAAAGATTTTTCATTGAAAAAGGGTCTTCACTACTCTGTCTGTCAGAAGACCCTTTCTTATTGCAATGTTATTAATCATTTCACCAAATCATTGCTGAATTTCATGCAGAGCAGGGAGATCTGCTTTCTGCTATCATGCACCTCTGATCTGAAATGTGCTGCAACATTTGATAAACCAACATCATTTTTTTTTATTCTCATGTTTTAAATGACTAAATCTTTTTACTGTGACGTATGTAGCTCAACAAACGAGATCTTCCCCTCCAAGGGCTTTAAAATATGAAATAGTAAATAAATAAATCCCAGATAAATGCAGGTATTTATTATGGGTCACATGAATAAATACAGACAATTATATTTTCTTGATTATAGTAGATTTTGTAGAATCAAAGTTTTTGTGATGAATGAGTTTTTGCTTATCATGTTTTACAGGTAAAAAATGTCAAAAGTTTTAAACTATCTTTAGGCTACCAGAGATGTCTATAATGATACATTATGTAGAGAAAAACATTAGTACAGCTTACAGAATATGTATAAAAACTGATTTAGAAGTAAATGGATAGTTTTCTGAAAGTTCCCGACGACAGTTTAACACCACCCACCCAGCTCAGCCCCCAAGTGTCTATGTAATGCTTGTATGGTGTGTGAGTTTGACTTGGCCTTTATCCGGGTGGGTTTGGGTTTGGGTGGATAAAGGCCAAGTCAGAATTCTCTGAGCAGCTGGAAAAAGCTGCTAATAAACAAAGACATTAGAAAGTGTGGGCTTTAGGTGTAGCCACGCTTTCTGATGCACTAATTAGACTTAGTAACCGACACCCATACCAGCATTACATAGACACTTGGGGGCTGAGCTGGGTGGGTGGTGTTATAAGCACTGTTTTGTTAGATGTATTTTTTCAGACAGGGCACAGTCTCCTTTGTGGCAAAACCTTCAAACTTCACCATCCTCAGCTGAAACAACAACATCTTAACCCCATCTTCATGAACTGCTGAGCCAAACCTGATCATCAGTGCTGGACTGCACAGATAACTACATGCCACAGGAGACTGCTGTGTTATGAACTGCCATACCAGTGTGTCTTCAATGGAGAAGATGACACACCCATCACTGACCTCCTGCCTGATCTGGAGACCATCATCATGCTGCCACACTACAAACTCTGAGACCATCAATGATGACTCATACTGAGGAAACTGTATTTCCTGTCAGAGATGCTCAGTGATCCTCAGAGCAGAGAGAGGTATGATTCTTTATCTTTGATAAAAAATGTCAGTGTTTTAATTCATTAATTAATTAAAATCCTGTTTATTGCATAAATAATTCCACACTCAAATGATTATACTTGTTGACACTTTTTGAGTTTTAATTCACATTATGGATTACAAATCTATGCTTTTTCTACTCTGTCTCTCTGTGCAGGTATTGCTGTCTTCTGAGTTTTCAGTGTCCAACTGAGACATTCAAACCTCATTGCAGAGCTCATGTCTTTCCTCACCATCATGTGAGTGTGAGATTGCTCTGGATTCTGGTTATGTGGCCTGCAGCACTATAAGGTATTTCAATATTGTTCATTGTATAACTTATTTGTAGTTTTTAGGCCTTAACACAAATAAAATGTTCCCTTTTCTGTATTTTTTAGAACAAGCTCGTCCAGTGTGCCTGCATTCCAGCTTCACAGAAAAGAAATCAGACACCAGCGAGGCGGATAAGAAAGACAGACGCAACAACGTTGTCATCCCCTATGTAGCCGGTGTATCAGAGAAACTCAGGAGAGTTTTCTCCAAATACGACATCCCAGTGTACTTCAGACCCAGTAACACACTCAGACAGAAACTGGTTCACCCGAAGACAAAACTCCTAAACACAAACTAACAATGTGGTGTATGCTGTACAGTGCAGCGAGGAATGCCCAGACCTCTACATCGGAGACCAAACAGCCACTTCACAAGCGCATGGCACAACATAGAAGAGCCACCTCCACAGGACAGACTCAGCAGTTCATCTGCATCTTAAGGTCAAAGGTCACTCTTTCGAGGATGCCAATGTTCACATTTTGGACAGAGAGGACAGATGGTTTGAAAGAGGAGTGAAAGAGCCATTTACGTCCACTGTGAGCGACCATCTTTGAACAGAGGCGGTGGTTTACGACACCAACTGTCTGCCATTATATCCAGTTTTGAGTTCCCTCCCCAGACACACTCGCCCACTCACATCTGGGAGTGATTTCCTGACCTCAGGAAATCACATGATAGGGTGGGGCAAGGTTTCACAATGAGCTCACCCGAAACCCTGGCTGATTGGGACCCACACCCAC
>NW_020327567.1:0-23061 GCF_001858045.2 Oreochromis niloticus
CAGTCAGAGGCGTAAAATGGCTCCTTTGAAGTTGCCGACCCTGCTGCTCCAGCAGCTAATCAGTGGTTCTAAAATTGGCGGCTCATACTACAACCTTAGAATGAGGCCGTTTTAACTGACTGATTGTGAAGAGGAGAACTAACTCAGCTTCCCTAGAGACTCAGAAACACTAACACACTGAATGAACCAAATACAACACAATAACTGTATTAAACAATCAAATGAACCATATTAATTTCACACTAGGCCTATAGGAGCTAGGCTAGGCGTTAGCGCTTAGGGCATACCAAACACTCCTTTAAATACTAAAATTACAACGTTTCACTAAAAAAGCAGCCATTGTTAACTTTAACATGACTTATACTTCGACTGGCTTCATAACCACTAACAACAACTCGGTAAATCACTCAAACAGCTTATAGACATTTATTCAGAGAAGAGAGACAGAGAAGCAGGCTTACCGGCAGGGATGGAGCAGAGACTGGCGGAGATTAAGGAGTCAGCCAGAGACATAAAAAGAGGCATTCACGGTAGTGGGAAACTTTGCCATTACAACAAAATTGGCATTGAAAACGTGAAAAATATATGTAAATTTAAATATTATTATACTAGATTTTTTTTGCAACAAAAAACAACATGCAGAAATTTAATTCTATAAGTTCATTAAATGTTCAAACAGGATTCTGTGAATTTGAAATAATGGTTAAAAGACATAATAAACATAAGGTCAGTATGTTAAAATGTACTGTATTATACATAGATAGATAGATTTATGTAACTGACTGCAGTAATAAGAACAGTCTTCAGGACAGTAGGAGCTGCAGAGGCTCATCTCACTGCTCTGCAGGACTCAAGAGGTTCAGGAGGTCCTTTAACCCCACTGCCATGAGACTTTTTAACAGTGACCCCTGAGTGTTCAATGCACATTTATTTCTTTTTTCTAAAACATAATGGTTGTAATCATAAATTCCCCCTTGTGGGACTAATAAAGGTATATCAAATATCAAATTGATGAATATGAATTAGTGGTCTGTGATAGTGTATTAATTTGTAGGGAAAAAAAACATGTTGCCCAAGGTGTAATTGAACCCACGACCTTGGGTTGCAGACCTGTGTCATTACCAACTGCGCCACTGGGAAAGAGAGCGAGCGCCTGGAAACAGGTGATGAGCAGTCAGAATTAGATTGCGGTGAGAGGCGAAAAAACGCTGTTTTTTGGAGTTACAAAACGTCGTGTAACTCAAAAACTAGTGGACTAGAAGCATAATTCTTGTACTGGTGAATCAGCGGACTTCGTGTACTTTGGCTGTGATTTGCATTGCTCTTTGTACATCTGTCGCTGAGATATGACGAGAGAAGAAAAGGCAGACCTCAGATATGATTGGCTGGCTGGGAAGCCGTGCAGGCCCTGATATGTAAATTTATATGTATCAGTCCTCACAGAGGATTGGCTGCCTGGGGACCTGGCAGAAATATATACAAATAGTATGATTAAGCATAAATACTACATTAGTAGAAATACTATGTTTAGCACAAATACGATAAAATGGCAGAAATACTATAATAAGCAGAAATACTATATTTGGCAGAAACACTATATTTAGTACAAATCTTATGAAATAGCAAAATAGTATGATTAGCAGAAATGCTGTATTTGGCACAAATCTTATGAAATAGCAGAAATATATGATTTAGCAGAAATGCTGTATTTGGCACAAATCTCATAAAATAGCAGAAATAGTATATTTAGCAGAAATACTGTATTTAGCACAAATACTGAAAAGCAGCAGAAATGCTATGATTAGCACAACAGTAATAACTTATAGAAAAATTGGAAAAGCAAAATGGACAGCTGGAAAAATCCTGAACATGCTAAGGGTCCCTCAAATCTAATTGTTAATTGAAAAAAAAAAATCAGCAAAAAAAGTATAACAGTCACACAATCACAAATATGGGCACATATGGAAACACACATGCACAGAGAGACACACACAGGACCAAATTCAGTCAACCAGTTTAAATATATTGAATTTAAATGATATAATAAGATGCTCCCATCAAAAGGCTCTCTCTCGCTCTCTCTCTCTCTCTCTCACACACACACACACAGCCTAAAGGGAACAGTATTGTGCCATGGAGTGTTAACAAGAATCTGAGGTCCATATACAAAAGCTGCTAAAATCATAAAAGTTTGCAGAATTGTATAAATGATGAACATGAATTATGGTCTGTGATAGGTATTAATTTGTAGGGAAAAAAACATGTTGCCCAAGGTGTAATTGAACCCACAACCTTTGGGTGCAGACCTGTGTCATTACCACTGCGCCACTGGGAAAGAGAGCGAAGGCCTGGAAACAGGGTGATGAGCAGTCAGAATCAGATTGCGGTGAGAGGCGAAAAACCCCGTTTTTGCAGTTACAAACGTCATGTAACTCAAAACTAGGTGGACTAGAAGCATAATTCTTGTACTGGGTGAATCAGCGGACTTTGGTGTACTTTGACTGTGATTTGCATTGCTCTTTGTACATCTGTCGCTGAGATATGACGAGAGAAGAAAGGGCAGACGCCAGATATGATTGGCTGGCTGGAAGCCGTGCAGGCCCTGATATGTATTTGTATGTATCAGTCCTCAAGAGGATTAGCTGCCTGGGGACCTGGCAGAAATATATAGAAATAGTATGATTAAGCATAAATACTACATTTTTTAGAAAAACTATATTAAGCACAAATCCTATAAAAAGCAGAAATACTATATTAAGCAATATAAATATCCTCTAAAAATCCTATAAAAAGCAGTAAAACTGTACTATGATTTGGTAGAAAAACCCTAATTAATCAAAAATACTAAATTTAGCAGAAATAGCAGAAACACTATATTTAGCACAAATCTTATGAAATAGCAGAAAGAGTATGATTTGCAGAAATGCTGTATTTAGCACAAATACTGAAAAGCAGCAGAAATGCTATGACTCAACACAATAGTAATAACTTAAATAGAAAAATTGGAAAAGCAAAATGGACAGCTGAAGAATCCTGAACATGCTAAGGGTCCTCAAATGTAATTGTTAAATGAAAAAATCAGCAAAAAAAAGTATAACAGTGACACAATCACAAATATGGACACATATGGAAACACGCATGCACAGAGAGACACACACAGGATCAAATTCAGTCAACCAGTCTAAATATATTGAATTTAAATCATATAATAAGATGCTCCATAAAAACTCTCTCTCGCTCTCTCTCTCTCTCTCTGTCACACACACACACACACACACACACACACACACACATACACACACACACACACACACACAGGGAGAGAGAAGTAAGTTTCTAGCTCAGTCAAGCAGCCTGGGAGCTGCTGAATTTGAATCCACCAATCAGAGAGCCTGTGCACTTTTTCCCGCCAAACAGGTGCATGCAGCACAGAGAGACACAGGATTTCTGCAGTCTATTTCTCATAATGACGACTCCCCTCAAACAAATGACCATAATTTCCCAACTATAGGGGCTAGAACGGTCATTCTTACACCGTTTTGTTCAGAAGAGATGGGGGAATCTTAAAGTGTTGACATGTATCATTAAAATATGAATTATTAAAGATATTTGACTTCTAATGCACCATAACTGAGTAGAGCAAAGCAAAAACTGCCTTGACTTGCCCTCAAACAACGCTTTCTAACTCTAAATCTATTTGGAGTATCAATATCATTTTTCACCGTAAGAGACAGCAGGCTTTGGTGAACAATCATGGAAATTTTCAGGTCTCTGTGGAAATCCAACAAAAAGTTATGACGAGAGAAAAAAGTGGTTCATTTCCAGAGTTTGAAATCTGAAGAAATCTGAGCGAAGGACGAATTTCCTACGCTCAAACAAGTGTAACTCATCTCAGAACGGTAATAGGTGAGAAAAAAATTCTTGAATTGTGAGCGTCAGGAGTGTCTGAAGATATACTGGGACAAGCCTCATGTTTTAACTTCGCTTCGTTAAGGAGATATGACGATTCGAATATGCCTCTCATTACAGAAATCAAGCGGTGATTTTGAACAAACTCTCCATTGACTTTCTATGGAGAGTTTTCAGACTTTGTGTTGCTCTGAGGAGATTTGCCAAAATTCTATAAGTCTCACAACAATGATGGTGACATTTCTGAAAGCCAGCAAAATACCTACGTTTTGATGTATAATTTGTGGAAGTTGAGTGAAAATTGAGCAAGTAGCAAGAAGTTGTTCGGACATGAAGAGAAGACTGCGAAACCTACAGTGGCACACTGGAAGCCAAGTGCATAGCAACCATAACAACGCATGTATTTTGTGAAAATCACAATTTCCAACTCAAAACTTTAAGAGGCATAAAATAAAACGGTAAAAGATTTGAAAAATCTGATTTATTCCTGAATAGCCCAATAATTTGAGAACATTTTAAAGTTTGAATGGTTGTTCTACGTGAAAGTAGGAAAAAGTAGTTAAGTTTCAAAAACAAGCAAAATTTAGCAGAATGCAGAAGTTTCCCATTCATTTCAATGGGACAAATTAAAGGAAAAAAGTGTAATATTTTAAAAAGTATAACAGTAATAAACACCAAAAGATATAGCGATCATTAGCAGAAATAGCAGAATAGTTTAAATTTGAACGGTGAAAATCGGCTGAAAATTGTGGAAGTAGTTAATGCCAAAAAAAGTGAAAAAGTGGCAACTAGAATAATAATAAAGTATAAAGAATAAGAGAAACAGGAACTCAATAGTGTGGATGCTTAAAGCATCCACACAACTAGAAAAATTTGCATTTCCTGCGAAAATGCAGTGTGGATGCTGTAAAGCTGAAGCTGTCAGCTGAAACTAGCTGAAAAAGCTGAAAAGTTGCAGAAATTGTAAAACCTTTGCAAAAAATTGTAATAACTTTGCAGAAGCATAAGAACTTAGCAAAAATGTAATTACATAGCAGAACTGCAATAACGTAAAGAAAACATAATACTTGGCAGAAATACAATAACATAGCAGAACTTAGCAGCAGAAATTAGAATAAATATTGTAACTTAGCAGAAACAAGATAACTTTTCAGAAATACAGGATTTTAGCAACCATGGTACAAGATTACATAGATGCTTTATTTAAACAAAATACCTAAACATTGCACAAATACTGTGATTTAGGACAAATACTACAACATAGCAGAAATGCTGTAATTCAGCAAATATACTATGCTATGACACAAATAGAAAGAATATGCTCAAATACTATGATTTTGCTCAAATAATATGATTAAGCAATAATACTAAGATTTAGCAGAAATACTGTATTTAGCACAAATACCAAAAAGTAGCAGAAATACTATAATTTAGCATAATAGTAATAACTTGCACAATTAAAAATATGGACATGGTAAATGGCCTGTATTTATATAGCGCTTTTATGTCCCTAAGGACCCCAAAGCGCTTTACATATCCAGTCATTCACCCATTCACACACTGGTGATGGCAAGCTACGTTGTAGCCACAGCCACCCTGGGGCGCACTGACAGAGGCGGGCTGCTGGACACTGGCGCCACCGGGCCCTCTGACCACCACCAGTAGGCACACAATAAGATACACCCATAAAAAGGCTCTCTCTCTCTCTCTCTCTCTCTCTCTCTCTCTGTCATACACACACACACACACAGCAGAAATGCTATGACTTAGCACAATAGTAATAACTGAAATAGAAAAATTGGAAAAGCAAAATGGACAGCTGAAAAAATGCTGAACATGCTAAGGCTCCTCAAATGTAATTGTTGAATGAAAAAAAAATCAGCAAAAAAAGTATAACAGTCACACAATCAAAAATATGGACACATATGGAAACACACAAGCACAGAGAGACACAGCATCAAATTCAGTCAACCAGTCTAAATATATTGAATTTAAATCATACAATAAGATGCTCCCATAAAAATGCTCTCTCGCCCTCTCTTTCTCTCTCTCTCTGTCACACACACACACACACACAAACACACACACTAGCAGCAGCAGCAGCCAAATAGCCTGGGAGCTGCTGAATTTGAATCCACCAATCAGAGAGGCTGTATACTTTTTCCCGCCAAAACAGGTGCACCTGTTTTTACACACACGCAGCACAGAGACAGGATTTGTGCTGTCTATTTTTCATAGTGAGGATTCCCCTCAAACAAATGGCTATAATTTCCTAACCGTAGGGCTAGAACAGTCATTCTTACACCGTTTGTTCAGAAGAGATGGGGGATCTTAAAGTGTTGACAATTTATCATTAAAATCTGAATTATTGAAGATATTTGACTTCTAATGCACCATAACTGAGTAGAGGCAAAGCAAAAACTGCCTTGACTTGCCCTCAAACAATGCTTTCTAACTCTAAATCTATTTGGAGTATCGATATCATTCTTTCACCGTAAGAGACAGCCGGATTTGGTGAACAGTCATGGAAATTTTCAGGTCTCTGTGGAAATCCATCAAAAAGATATGACGAGAGAAAAAGTGGTTCATTTCCAGAGTTTGAAATCTGAAGAAATCTGAGCGAGAGATGAATTTCCTACCCTCAAACAAACCCAATTCATGGCCAAATGGTAATAGGTGAGAAAGAAATTCTTGAATTGTGAGCATCAGGAGTGTCTGAAGATATATTGGCACAAGCCTCATGTCTTAAATTTGCTGCGTTGAGATATGACGATTTGAAAATGCCTCTCATTAGAGAAATCCAGCGGTGATTTTGAACAAGCTCTCCATTGACTTTCTATGCAGTTTTCAGACTTTGTGTTGGTGTGAGGAGATTTGCCAAAATTCTATCATACAGAAATACTGTAATCAGCATATATACTGTAACATTTTAGAAATTCCTCCACTTAGTAGTAATACTATAACATAACACAAATGTTATGATGAGTTGAGCGGCTGGTACTCTGGTGCAGTCAGCACAATCTGGAGCTGAACACTCTTAAAACTGTAGAGATGACAGTGGACTTCAGGAGACATCCCTCAACTCTGCCCCCCCTCATCATATCAGACAGCCCTGTGTCGACTGTGGAGATCTTCAAGTTGCTGGGTACCACCATCTCCCAGGACCTGAAGTGGGAGACCAACATCAACTCCATCCTCAAAAAGACCCAGCAGAGGATGTACTTCCTGAGACAACTGGGGAAGTACAGTCTTCCACAGGAGCTGCTGATCCAGTTCTACACTGCAATCATTGAGTCTGTCCTGTGCTCCTCCATCACAGTCCGGTATGGTGCAGCCACTAAACAGGACAGGTGCAGACTGCAGCGGACTGTACAGGCAGCAGAAAGGATCATCGGCGCCCCCCTGCCCTCCATCCAGGATCTGTACCTCTCAGGAAACGGGCAGGGAACCAAATTCCTTGTATTTGTATGCACATATACTTGGCCAATAAACACGATTCTGATGATTTGGCACAAAAACCATGATTTGGCAAAAATACTATGATTTAGCAGAAATACTATGATTGAGCAGAAGTACTAAGATGTAGTAAAAGTACTTTGATTAAGAGAAATCCAATTATGGAGGAGTAATACTTTAAAATGGGAGAAATATTGATACACACACACATTCACAGAGCCTAAAGGGAAGAGTATTTGTGCCATGGAGTGTTAAGAAGAATGTGAGGTCCATATTAGAAAAGCTGGTAAAAAGTTTTGAGAATTGTAATAAATGATGAATATGAATTAGTGGTCTGTGATAGTGTATTAATTTGTAGGGCAAAAAACATGTTGTCCGAGGTGAAGTTGAACCTGCGACTTTTGTGTTGTAGAGCTGTGTCATTACCAGCTGCGCCACTGGGAAAGACAGTGAGTACTTGGGAAACAGGGTGATGAGCAGTCAGAATTAGATCGCGGTGAGAGGCAAAGAGCGCCGTTTTTTGGAGTTATAAAACGTCATGTAACTCAAAAACTAGGTGGACTAGAAGCATAATTCTTGTACTGGGTGAATCAGCGGACTTTGGTGTACTTTGACTGCGATTTTCATTGCCCTTTGTACATCCGTCGCTGAGATATGACGAGAGAAGAAACGGCAGACTTCAGATATGATTGGCTGGCTGGGAAGCCGTGCAGGCCCTGATATGTACATTTGAATGTCTCAGTCCTCACAGAGGACCTGGCAAAAATATATAGAATAGTATGATTAAGCATAAATACTACATTTAGCAGAAATACTGTATTAAGCACAAATCGTATAAAAAGCAAAAATACTATATTAAGCAATATAAATATCCTATAAAAATCCTATAAAAAGCAAAAATACTGTAATATGATTTGGTAGAAAAACTATAATTAATCAGAAATACTATATTTGGCAGAAATACTGTAATCAGCACATATACTGTAACATTTTAGAAATTCCTCCACTTAGTAGTAATACTATAACATAACACAAATGTTATGATGAGTTGAGCGGCTGGTACTCTGGTGCAGTCAGCACAATCTGGAGCTGAACACTCTTAAAACTGTAGAGATGACAGTGGACTTCAGGAGACATCCCTCAACTCTGCCCCCCCTCATCATATCAGACAGCCCTGTGTCGACTGTGGAGATCTTCAAGTTGCTGGGTACCACCATCTCCCAGGACCTGAAGTGGGAGACCAACATCAACTCCATCCTCAAAAAGACCCAGCAGAGGATGTACTTCCTGAGACAACTGGGGAAGTACAGTCTTCCACAGGAGCTGCTGATCCAGTTCTACACTGCAGTCATTGAGTCTGTCCTGTGCTCCTCCATCACAGTCTGGTATGGTGCAGCCACTAAACAGGACAGGTGCAGACTGCAGCGGACTGTACGGGCAGCAGAAAGGATCATCGGCGCCCCCTGCCCTCCATCCAGGATCTGTACCTCTCAAGAACCAGGAAACGGGCAGGGAAAATCATCACAGACCCCTCACACCCTGGACACAGACTTTTTGATCTGCTGCCCTCTGGCAGACGGTACAGAAGCCTGCAGACCAGGACCACCCGACACAGGAACAGTTTCTTTCCCCTCGCCATCTCCCTTCTAAACAGTTGAACTGTCACACTGCTCCCACTGCCAGACTGCAACTGCACCTTATGTACATTCTGTAGTATTCATTCCACCTCATTTCATTTCTGTATTTTATGTATATACGTTTAGATTAGTTATTTATAGTTGGTTTACACAGCTTTGTGTATGTATGTGTATGCATGTGCAATGTATATATAGATACGTGTGTGTGTGTGTGTGTGTGTGTGTGTGTGTGTGTGTGTGTGTGTGTGAGATTTACATTGCTGTGCTCGAGAGCCACCATCTACCGGAACCAAATTCCTTGTATTTGTATGCACATATACTTGGCCAATAAACACGATTCTGATGACTTGGCACAAAAACCATGATTTAGCAGAAATACTATGATTGAGCAGAAGTACTAAGATGTAGTAAAAGTACTTTGATTTAAGAGAAATCCAATTATGGAGGAGTAATACTTTAAAATGGGAGAAATATTGATACACACACACATTCACAGAGCCTAAAGGGAAGAGTATTTGTGCCATGGAGTGTTAAGAAGAATGTGAGGTCCATATTAGAAAAGCTGGTAAAAAGTTTGAGAATTGTAATAAATGATGAATATGAATTAGTGGTCTGTGATAGTGTATTAATTTGTAGGGCAAAAAACATGTTGTCCAAGGTGGAGTTGAACCCACGACTTTTGGGTTGCAGACCTGTGACATTACCAGCTGCCCCACTGGGAAAGACAGTGAGCACTTGGGAAACAGGGTGATGAGCAGTCAGAATTAGATCGCGGTGTGAGGCAAAGAGCGCCATTTTTGGAGTTACAAAACGTCGTGTAACTCCAAAACTAGGTGGACTAGAAGCATAATTCTTGTACTGGGTGAATCAGCGTACTTTGGTGTACTTTGACTGTGATTTTCATTGCCCTTTGTACATCCGTCGCTGAGATATGACGAGAGAAGAAACTGCAGACCTCAGATATGATTGGCTGGCTGGGAAGCTGGCAGAAATATATAGTAATAGTGTGATTAAGCATAAATACTACATTTAGCAGAAATACTGTATTAAGCACAAATCCTATAAAAAGCAGAAATACTATATTAAGCACAAATCCTATAAAAAGCAGAAATACTATATTAAGCAATATAAAAATCCTATAAAAATGGTATAAAAAGCAAAAATACTGTAATATGATTTGGTAGAAAAACTATAATTAATCAGAAATACTATACTGGGTAGAAATACTATATTTAGCACAAATCTTATAAAATAGCAGAAATAGTATGATTCAGCACAATAGTAATAACTTAAACAGAAAAACTGGAAAAGCAAAATGGACAGCTGAAAAAATGCTGAACATGCTAAGGGTCCTTCAAATGTACTTGCTAAATGAAAAAAAAACTGAGCAAAAAAAGTGTAACAGTCACACAATCAGAAATATGGAAACATATGGAAACACACATGCACAGAGAGACACACACAGGATCAAATTCAGTCAACCAGTCTAAATATATTGAATTTAAATCATACAATAAGATGCTCCCATAAAAACTCTGTCTCGCCCTCTCTTTCTCTCTCTGTCACACACACACACACACACACACACACACACACACACACACACACACACACACACACAGGGAGAGAGAAGTAAGTTTCTAGCTCAGTCAAGCAGCCTGGGAGCTGCTGAATTTAAATCCACCAATCAGAGAGGCTGTGCACTTTTTCCCGCCAAAACAGGTGCATGCAGCACAGAGAGACACAGGATTTTTGCAGTCTATTTCTCATAATGACGACTCCCCTCAAACAAATGACCATAATTTCCTAACTATAGGGGCTAGAACGGTCATTCTTACACCGTTTTGTTCAGAAGAGATGGGGGAATCTTAAAGTGTTGACAATGTATCATTAAAATATGAATTATTAAAGATATTTGACTTCTAATGCACCATAACTGAGTAGAGCAAAGCAAAAACTGCCTTGACTTGCCCTCAAACAACGCTTTCTAACTCTAAATCTATTTGGAGTATCAATATCATTTTTTCACCGTAAGAGACAGCAGGCTTTGGTGAACAATCATGGAAATTTTCAGGTCTCTGTGGAAATCCAACAAAAAGTTATGACGAGAGAAAAAAGTGGTTCATTTCCAGAGTTTGAAATCTGAGCGAAGGACGAATTTCCTACGCTCAAACAAGTGTAACTCATCTCAGAACGGTAATAGGTGAGAAATAAATTCTTGAATTGTGAGCGTCAGGAGTGTCTGAAGATATACTGGGACAAGCCTCATGTTTTAACTTCGCTTCGTTAAGGAGATATGACGATTCGAATATGCCTCTCATTACAGAAATCAAGCGGTGATTTTGAACAAACTCTCCATTGACTTTCTATGGAGAGTTTTCAGACTTTGTGTTGCTCTGAGGAGATTTGCCAAAATTCTATAAGTCTCACAACAATGATGGTGACATTTTCGGAAAGCCAGCAAAAATACCTACGTTTTGATGTATAATTTGTGGAAGTTGAGTGAAAATTGAGCAAGTAGCAAGAAGTTGTTCGGACATGAAGAGAAGACTGCGAAACCTACAGTGGCACACTGGAAGCCAAGTGCATAGCAACCATAACAACGCATGTATTTTCTGAAAAATCACAATTTTCCAACTCAAAACTTTAAGAGGCATAAAAATAAAACGGTAAAAGATTTGAAAAATCTGATTTATTCCTGAATAGCCCAATAATTTGAGAACATTTTAAAGTTTGAATGGTTGTTCTACGTGAAAGTAGGAAAAAGTAGTTAAGTTTCAAAAACAAGCAAAATTTAGCAGAATTGCAGAAGTTTCCCATTCATTTCAATGGGACAAATTAAAGGAAAAAAGTGGAATATTTTAAAAAGTATAACAGTGATAAACACCAAAAGATATAGCGATCATTAGCAGAAATAGCAGAATAGTTTAAAATTTGAACGGTGAAAATCGGCTGAAAATTGTGGAAGTAGTTAAGTGCCAAAAAAAGTGAAAAAGTGGCAACTAGAATAATAATAATAAAGTATAAAGAATAAAGAGAAACAGGAACTCAATAGTGTGGATGCCTCCAGCATCCACACAACTAGAAAAATTTGCATTTCCTGCGAAAATGCTGTGTGGATGCCTTAACGCTGAAGCTGTCTGCTGAAAAGCTGAAAAAGATGAAAAGTTGCAAAAAGTTGTATGGTGGTGAAAAAAAAATGTTACCCTGAGCAGGATTCGAACCTGCCCTCCTGGACTCAAGGTAGTTACTCATCTCACTGAGCTAAACTCATTCTCTCAAAAAAGAGGAGGAGAGACCGACAATTCTGCTAAAATGAGCAGAAGCTGCTCATTTTTTGTGCTGAGAAGAGGTGAAAAGCCTGAAAATTTTGCAGAAGAGAGATAAATCAGCAGAATTTCTGCGGAAAAGAGGTAGAACAAAAGAACAAAAGAGAAAACTGAAAACAGGTTTTGCCATGACCGGGATTTGAACCTGGCCCTTCTGGTCTGAAGGCAGCTGCTCATCTCACTGAGCTAAACTCACTCTGACCAAGAAGAGGTGGAGAGACGGACAACTCTGCTGAAATGAGCAGAAGCTGCTGAGAATTGTGCTGATAAAAGGAGAAAAGGCTGAAAATTTTGCAGAAAAGAGGTGAATCAGCAGAATTTCTGCAGAAAAGAGGTAAAGAAGCAACAAGTTGCGCTGAAAAGAGATGAATCAGCAGAATTTCTACTCAAAAGAGTTTTTTTCTGAAAACTGCTGAGATTTATGCTGATAAGAGGTGAAAAGGCTGAAAATTTTGCAGAAGAGGTGAATAAGCAGAATTTGGGCTGAAAAGAGGTTAAAATTCTGAAATTTCTGCTGAAAAGAGTTCAATCAGCAGAATTTCTGCTGAAAAGAGTTCTGCAGAACTCTTTTCAGAATTCTGCTGAAAAGAGTTTTTTTGCTGAAAACAGCTGAAAAAGCTGGGATTTGTGCTGAAAAGTGGTGAAAAACCTGAAAATTTTGCTGAAAAGGGGTGGAAAAGCTGAAATTTGTGTTGAAAAGAGTTAAAAAGGTTTAACTGTTAACTGAAAGAAATGTTGCCATAAGCGGGATTTGAACCCGGGCCTCCCAGTCTGAGAACGGCTGCTCATCTCACTGAGCTAAAACACGGCTCAACCGGGCAAGGAAAACTAGTGACCCCACTGATAATGTGCAAAAATGGGCAAAAAATATTGCAAAAAAAATTCAATATCTCAAAAAGTATAGAAGTTATGAGCACCAAAAGTCATAGCACACATTAGCAGAAAGAGCAGAATTTTTTAAAGTTTGAACTGAGAAAATCGGCTGAAAACTGAGGCAGTAGTTAAGTGGCAAAAAGTGTACGGAAACCCCAAGAATAATAAAGAACTAGAAAAAGTTTGCATTTCCTGCGAAAATGCTGTGTGGATGCCTTAACGCTGAAGCTGTCTGCTGAAAAGCTGAAAAAGCTGAAAAGTTGCAAAAAGTTGTATGGTGGTGAAAAAAAAAGTTTTGCGCTGAGCAGGATTCGAACCTGGCCCTCCTGGACTCAAGGCAGCTACTCATCTCACTGAGCTAAACTCATTCTCTCAAAAAAGAGGAGGAGAGACTGACAATTCTGCTAAAATGAGCAGAAGCTGCTCATTTTTTGTGCTGAGAAGAGGCAAAAAGGCTGAAAAGTTTGCAGAAAAGAGATAAATCAGCAGAATATCTGCAGAAAAGAGGTAGAACAAAAGAGAAAACTGAAAACAAGTTTTGCCATGACCGGGATTTGAACCTGGCCGTTCTGGTCTCAAGGCAGCTGCTCATCTCACTGAACCAAACTCATTCTCGCAAAAACAAGAGATGGAGAAAGGGGCAATTTTGCTAAATGAGCAGAAGCTGCTGAGAATTGTGCTGAGAAGAAGTGAAAAGGCTGAAAATTTTGCAGAAAAGAGGTGAATCAGCAGAATTTCTGCAGAAAAGAGGTAAAGAAGCAATAACTTGCGCTGAAAAGAGATGAATCAGCAGAATTTATGCTCAAAAGAGTTTTTTTCTGAAAACAGCTGAGATTTGTGCTGATAATTCAATTCAATTCAATTCAATTTTATTTATATAGCGCCAAATCACAACAAAAGTCGCCTCAAGGCGCTTTATATTGTACAGTAGATAGCACAATAATAAATACAGAGAAAAACCCAACAATCATATGACCCCCTATGAGCAAGCACTTTGGCGACAGTGGGAAGGAAAAACTCCCTTTTAACAGGAAGAAACCTCCGGCAGAACCAGGCTCAGGGAGGGGCGGCCATCTGCTGCGACCGGTTGGGGTGAAAGAAGGAAAACAGGATGAAAGACATGCTGTGGAAGAGAGACAGAGATTAATAACAGATATGATTCGATGCAGAGAGGTCTATTAGCACATAGTGAGTGAGAAAGGTGACTGGAAGGGAAAAACTCAATGCATCATGGGAATCCCCGGCAGCCTACGTCTATTGCAGCATAACTAAGGGAGGATTCAGGGTCACCTGGTCCAGCCCTAACTATATGCTTTAGCAAAAAGGAAAGTTTTAAGCCTAATCTTGAAAGTAGAGATAGTGTCTGTCTCCCGAATCCAAACTGGAAGTTGGTTCCACAGAAGAGGGGCCTGAAAACTGAAGGCCCTGCCTCCCATTCTACTTTTAAATACTCTAGGAACAACAAGTAGGCCTGCAGTGCAAGAGCGAAGTGCTCTAATAGGGTGATATGGTACTACAAGGTCATTAAGATAAGATGGGGCCTGATTATTTAAGACCTTGTATGTGAGGAGCAGGATTTTGAAATCAATTCTGGATTTAACAGGAAGCCAATGAAGGGAAGCCAAAACAGGAGAAATATGCTCTCTCTTTCTAGTCCCTGTCAGTACTCTTGCTGCAGCATTTTGGATTAGCTGAAGGCTTCTCAGCGAGTTTTTAGGACTTCCTGATAATAGTGAATTACAGTAGTCCAGCCTGGAAGTAATAAATGCATGAACTAGTTTTTCAGCATCACTCTGAGACAGGATATTTCTAATTTTAGAGATATTGCGCAAATGGAAGAAAGCAGTCTTACATATTTGTTTAATATGTGCATTGAAGGACATGTCCTGGTCAAAAATGACTCCAAGGTTTCTCACAGTGTTACTGGAGGCCAAGGTAATGCCATCCAGAGTAAGAATCTGCTTAGATACCATATTTCTAAGATTTTCAGGGCCGAGTACAATAACCTCAGTTTTATCTGAATTAAGAAGCAGAAAGTTAGCGGCCATCCAGGTCTTTATGTCTTTAAGACATTCCTGCAGTTTAACTAATTGGTGTGTGTTACCTGGCTTCATGGATAGATAGAGCTGCGTGTCATCTGCATAGCAGTGAAAATTTATGCTATGTCTTCTAATGATGCAGCCTAGGGGAAGCATGTATAATGTAAATAGAATTGGTCCTAGCACTGAACCCTGTGGAACACCATAATTGACCTTAGTGTGTGAAGAGGACTCTCCATTTACATGTACAAACTGGAGTCTATTAGATAGATATGATACAAACCACTGCAGTGCAGTACCTGTAATACCTACAGCATGTTCTAATCGCTCTAATAGGATATTATGGTCAACAGTATCGAACGCAGCACTGAGGTCTAGCAGGACAAGCACAGAGATGAGTCCACTGTCAGAGGCCATAAGAAGATCATTTGTAACCTTCACTAAAGCTGTTTCTGTGCTGTGATGAGCTCTGAAACCTGACTGAAACTCTTCAAATAAGCCATTCCTCTGCAGATGGTCTGTTAGCTGTTTGACAACTACTCTTTCAAGGATTTTTGATATGAAAGGAAGGTTGGAGATTGGCCTATAATTAGCTAAGACAGCTGGGTCTAGAGATGGCTTTTTAAGTAAAGGTTTAACTACAGCCAGCTTGAAGGCCTGTGGTACATAGCCGATTATTAGAGATAGGTTGATCATATTTAAGATCGAAGAATTAATTAATGGCAGGACTTCTTTGAGCAGTTTTGTAGGAATGGGGTCTAAAAGACACGTTGATGGTTTGGAGGAATTAATTATTGAAGTTAACTCAGAAAGATCAATTGGAGAAAAAGAGTCTAACTTAACATCGATGGTACTAAGAGTAGCTGTAGATAATATTACATCTGTGGGATGATTATTGGTAATTTTTTCTCTAATGATAAAAATTTTATTTGTGAAGAAGTTCATGAAGTCATTACTAGTTAACGTTAAAGGGATGGTTGGCTCAGTAGAGCTCTGACTTTTTGTCAGCCTGGCTACAGTGCTGAAGAGAAACCTGGGGTTGTTCTTATTTTCTTCAATCAGTGACGAATAGTAAGATGTTCTGGCTTTGCGGAGGGCTTTCTTATAAAGCAGCAAACTATTTCTCCAGGCTAAATGATGATCCTCTAAATTTGTGACACGCCATTTCCTCTCCAGCTTACGAGTTATCTGCTTTAGGCTACGTGTTTGAGAATTATACCACGGAGTCAGGGACTTTGGATTTGAGGCCTTAGTTTTCACAGGAGCTACAGTATCCAGAGTCGTACGTAGTGAGGAGGTAAAATTATTAACAAGATAATCGACCTCTGTTGGAGTAGCGTTCAGATAGCTGCTCTGCTCTATGTTGGTACAGGGCATTGAAGATGATAACAGTGGGTGGATTATATTCTTAAACTTAGTTACAGCACTAAGAGGTGAAAGGGCTGAAAACTTTGCAGAAGAGGTGAATCAGCAGAATTTCTGCTAAAAAGAGGTAAAGAAGCAGAAAGTTGCGCTGAAAAGAGATGAATCAGCAGAATTTCTGCTCAAAAGAGTTTTTTTCTGAAAACAGCTGAGATTTGTGCTGATAAGAGGTGAAAATTCTGAAATTTCTGCTGAAAAGAGTTCAATCAGCAGAATTTCTGCTGAAAAGAGTTCTGCAGAACTCTTTTCAAAATTCTGCTGAAAAGAGGTTTTTTTGCTGAAAACAGCTGAAAAAGCTGGGATTTGTGCTGAAAAGTGGTGAAAAAACTGAGAATTTTGCTGAAAAGGGGTGAAAAAGCTGAAATTGAGTTAAAAAAGTTTAACTGTTAACTGAAAGAAATGTTGCCATAAGCGGGATTTGAACCCGGGCCTCCCAGTCTGAGAACGGCTGCTCATCTCACTGAGCTAAAACACGGCTCAACCGGGCAAGGAAAACTAGTGACCCCACTGATAATGTGCAAAAATGGGCAAAAAATATTGCAAAAAAAATTCAATATCTCAAAAAGTATAGAAGTTATGAGCACCAAAAGTCATAGCACACATTAGCAGAAAGAGCAGAATTTTTTAAAGTTTGAACTGAGAAAATCGGCTGAAAACTGAGGCAGTAGTTAAGCGGCAAAAAACGTACGGAAACCCCAAGAATAATAAAGAATAAAGAGAAACAGGAAAACAATTGTGTGGAAGCCCTTTTAGGGCATCCACACAATAAAGAGAAACAGGAAAACAATTGTGTGGAAGCCCTTTAGGGCATCCACACAACTAGAAAAATTTGCATTTCCTGAGAAAATGCAGTGTGGATGCCTTGACGTTGAAGCTGTCTGCTGAAAAGCTGAAAAAGATGAAAAGTTGCAAAAAGTTGTTGTGGAGAGACGGACAATTCTGCTGAAATGAGCAGAAGCTGCTGAGAATTGTGCTGATAACAGGTGAAAAGGCTGAAAGTTTTGCAGAAAAGAGGTGGATCAGCAGAATTTCTGCAGAAAAGAGGCAAAGAAGCAGAAACTTGCGCTGAAAAGAGATGAATCTGCAGAGTTTCTGCTGAAAAGAGTTTTTTTTCTGAAAACAGCCAAAAAAGCTGGAATTTGTGCTGAAAAGGGGTGAAAAAAATGAAAATTTTGCTGAAAAGGGGTGAAGAAGCTAAAGTATACCAAATCAAAGTATTTGTGCCAAAACATAGTGTTTCTGCCATATTGTGGTACTACTACATTACAACATGAATACGGATTAAAGATGAAAGAAACTGGCAACAAATTCCTCCACTACAAACCAGTCTGATACCACTTCTTTGCAGTGTTCACGTTTACTAAGGCACTACCCAAAAGGTGCCACAAGAGGGCACTCCAACACAAGAGATGACCTATGTACACTGATGCACTTAGTAACAGTCAGCCTCCTTGAATTGGCAGAAATAATGTGATTTAGTAGTAATACTATAACATAACAGATATACTGTGATGTTGCAGAAATAGTATGTTTTTGCACTACTCATTTGTAGTGAAAAAAAATAGCAATATAAATTACAGGTCTGTGATAGTATATAAATTTGTAGTGAAAAAAAAATGTTGACCAAGGTGGGATTGAACCCACGACCTTTGAGCTGCAGAGCCGTGTCATTACTAATTGCGCCACCTGGCAAGAGGGCAGGCGGCTGAAAAACAAAGAGATCAGCAATCAGAAATAGATCGTGGTGAGAGGCGAAAAGCGCCGTTTTTTGGAGTTACAAAACGTCGTGTAACTCAAAAACTAGGAGGGCTATCAGCATCAGCAGTTGCTGAAAACAAGCGAAAAAGCAGAATTATCTGCTAAAAAAGAGGTGTAGACGCGTTTGATGGAGATGGCTTTATGTGTAAGGGTACACTGAAGAGTATCAAGAAAGCAGAGTGCATGCAAGTGGGGATGATGTGTAGCAACTGTCACAGGTAGGACTCGAACCTCTGCCACCGGGTCTCACAGTAGCTTCTCAACCCTCTGAGCCAAATGAGGTCTGCTCACAAAGGGGGCGGGTGCCTAAAACACAGAGACTTGAGCAGTCAGAATTAGATCGCGGTGAGAGGCGTAAAACGCCGATTTTTCGGAGTTACAAAACGTCGTGTAACTCAAAAACTAGGTGGGATAGAAGCACAATTCTTGTACTGGGTAAATCAGCAGACTTTGCTGAACTTTGACTGCGATTTTCATAGCTCTTTGTACCTCCGTCGCGGAGATATGACGAGAGAAGAACCGGCTTCATTTTAAGAGTTTGAAAACAAATGTAATTTATGGCTCAACAGCAAGATGACAGTAAAAACTGCTCCAACCGTGACTGGCAGCACTGTCTGAAGATGAATTGGAACAAGCTTCTCATCTTAACTTTGCTTTATTAAAATTATTATGGCACATACAAGTCTTGCAAATAAGCACACAGGGAAAGCTTGAGCTTGTAATTCCACCCCAAGCTGGTAGGAGAAGCTTTTTATTAAACACTTGCTTGTTTTACAATGTGCTTCAAGGGTCAATAACAGCATAACAGAACTCACTTATGGTACTGCATTCTTCCTTCCTATAAAACAATAACTGTCAGTGACTTTGTACCATAGTATAAACACAACATTCAAGACAACAGTTAAAAGTAACGTAACCATAAACAATGAAACAAGAACATCTAAACAGCAGCACATGTCCTAAGGCATGATGGGAGAGGACTAGCTGTTCCCCCAACACGCCACATTATTTATGATTTATGATTTGGCAGAAACACTGGGACTTGGTATGATTTACATGAAATACTTTGATTTAGCAGAAAAACTATAATCTAGCAGAAAGCACCTCAGCATAGCAGAAATTCTATGAGCAGAATTACTAGGATTTAGCACAAACGCTATGATTTGTCTCAAAAACCTTTATTTTGCAGTTATATTGTGATTTGGCAGAAATACTGTGCTTTGGAGCAAATACCAAAATTTGGCAGAAATACTATGAGCAGTAATAATATAACGTAGCAGAAATACAAATATTTTGTGGAAATACTATGATACTATGAAAAGCTAAAAACGATGAAAAGTTGCAAAAAGTTGTATGGTGGTGAAAAAAAAAATGCCCCACTGAGCAGGATTCGAACCTGGCCCTCCTGGTCTCAAGGTGGCTATTCATTTCCCTGAGCCAAAGTCATTCTTACAAAGAAGAGGTGGAGAGACGGACAATTCTGCTTAAATGAGCAGAAGCTGCTGAGAATTGTGCTGATAAGAGGTCAAAAGGCTGAAAGTTTTGGAGAAAAGAGGTGAATCAGCAGAATTTTTGCAGAAAAGAGGCAAAGAAGCAGAAACTTGCGCTGAAAAGAGATGAATCAGCAGAGTTTCTGCTGAAAAGAGTTTTTTTTTCTGAAAACAGCCAAAAAAGCTGGAATTTGTGCTGAAAAGGGGGAAAAAAATGAAAATTTTGCGGAAAAGGGGTGAAAGTTACTACATTACAACATGAATATGGATTAAAGATGAAAGAAACTGGCAACAAATTCCTCCACTACAAACCAGTCTGATACCACTTCTATGCAGTGTTCACGTTTACTAAGGCACTACCCAAAAGGCGCCACAAGAGGGCACTCCAACACAAGAGATGACCTATGTACACTGATGCACTTAGTAACAGTCAGAGGTGAAAAGGCTGAAAATTTTGCAGAAAAGAGGTGAATCAGCAGAATTTCTGCAGAAAAGAGGCAAAGAAGCAGAAACTTGCGCTGAAAAGAGTTTTTGTTTTCTGAAAACAGCCAAAAAAACTGGAATTTGTGCTGAAAAGGGGTGAAAAAAATGAAAATTTTGCTGAAAAGGGGTGAAGAAGCTAAAGTATACCAAATCAAAGTATTTGTGCCAAAACATGGTATTTCTGCCATATTGTGGTATTTGCGCCACAAAAGTTACTACATTACAACATGAATACGGATTAAAGATGAAAGAAACTGGCAACAAATTCCTCCACTACAAACCAGTCTGATACCACTTCTTTGCAGTGTTCACGTTTACTAAGGCACTACCCAAAAGGTGCCACAAGAGGGCACTCCAACACAAGAGATGACCTATGTACACTGATGCACTTAGTAACAGTCAGCCTCCTACTTAGCCACTACGTAATACAGCGATATTACAGTGTACAAATTCACATAAATTTGCAGGGGGAACAAACAAAGCAGGAACAAGCCCAAAACAATCAAATAACTGTGCTGCCATAGCTATCGCTAACTAGCACATACGCTAAAGGTAACTAAAACCAATACACACAAGTAGCAGGGTAAACATCTTAAGCATGGAACATTAACTCACGTTTATGTGACACACACCATCCCCAACAAATACAGGATGGGCTATTTGCTCCCCTTCCCAGCAGCTCTCTCCTCAATCGTTAGCCCAGGAACGAAGGAAGACCATCTAGCTCAGAAGTCCCATGAATTCCCTCACTGCTCAGAGGCTGCTGGGTAATGTAGCTCACAATAACACAGGTTTTTCTACAAGCACAAATACTATAACATAGCAGAAATACTGTGATTTTGTTGAAATACTATGCTTTAGGACAAATAGTATGATTTGGCAGAAATACTATGTTTTAGGACATATACTATGATTTGGATCAAATACTATGATATAGCAGCAATACTATGTTTTGGTACAAATGCTGCGTTTAGGCACAAATATTATGATTTGGCAGACACTATGATTTAGCAGAGATAATATGATTTGGCAGAAATACTACACTTTGGCACAAATACTATAATTGAGTGCAAGTACTTTAAGATAACAGAAATACTATGATTTAGCAGAAATACAATGTTTTTGCAGAAACACTGTAATTTCACTCAAACACTATGAAATAGCAGTAAAACTATGATTTGGCAGAAATACTATGTTTCAGTACAAATACTATGACAAAGCAGAAATACTACGACTTAGAAGTAATACTATAACAAAAGGGATTCCTCAAAATACTATGAAATTGCAGTAATTCTCTGATTTGGCAGAAATACTGTACTTCGTACAAATACAATGCTTTGGTACAAATACTATATTTTGATTTCAATACTATGATTTGGCACAAGTAGTATGATTTAGTACGAATACTACGAATTGGCAGAAATACTGTGACTTAGTAGTAATAGTATAACATAGCAGATATATGTTATACTGTTGGGCTGTTGAGAAGAGAATAAGTTGAACTGATATGTTTGGGTACAAATACTATGATTTGACAATAATACTGCGTTTTAGCACAACTCCTGAGATTTGATTGAAATACTATGATTTAGAAGAAATATTATGACTTTGTAGAAATACAATATTTTGGCACAAATACTATGATTTGGCAGAAATACTATTATTTATTGGAAATACTATGATTTACCAGAAGTACAATGTTTCTGCAAAAATAGTATAATTTTGAAGACATCACAGATATATGATGATTTTGCAGACATTCTGGTTTTACACAAATACTATAATGTGGCAGAAATACTATGATTTGCTATAAATACTATGATTTGGCACATATACTGTATTCAGCAGATATACTATAACAAAATAGAGAGTCTACGACTTAGTAATAATACTATAACATAATAGATATACTATGATTTTGCAGACAGTCTATGTTTTTGCACAACTAGCACAATGTGGCAGAAATACTATGATTTGGCACAAGTACTATGATTTATTAGAAATACTCTTTTGGCACAAATACTATGTTTCAGTACAAATACTATGATTTGGCAATAATACTGCGTTTCAGCACAACTACTGAGATTTGATTGAAATACTATGATTTAGAAGAAATACTATGATTTCGTACAAATACTATGTTTTGGTTCGAATACTATGATTGCAAAAAATAGTATGATTTGCACAAGTACCATGATTTAGTACAAATACTACGAATTGGCAGAAATACTGTGACTTAGTAGTAACACTTTAACATAACAGATATACTGTGATTTTGCAGACATAGTATGTTTTTGCACAAATACTACGACTTTGCTCAAATACTATGAAATTGCAGTAATACTATGATTTTGAAGGAATACTATGATGTGGTAGAAATACTATGCCTTAGTAGTAATACTATAACATAACAGGTATACTGATTTTGCAGAAACAGTATGTTTTTGCACAAATACTACGATTTTGCTCAAATACTATGAAACTGCAGTAATACTATCATGTTGAAGGAATACTATGATTTGGTAGAAATACTATGCCTTAGTAGTAATACTATAACATAACAGATATACTGTGATTTTGCAGACATAGTATGTTTTGCACAAATACTACGATTTTGCTCAAATACTATGAAATTGCAGTAATACTATGATTTTGAAGGAATACT
>NW_020327568.1:0-12822 GCF_001858045.2 Oreochromis niloticus
GAAATACCATGATTTAGAAGAAATACTATGACTTCGTACAAATACAATGTTTTGGTTCAAATAATATGATTTGCAAAAATACTATGATTGGCACAAGTACCATGATTTAGTACAAATACTACAGTTTCGCTCAAATACTATGAATTGCAGTGATACTATGATTTGAAGGAATACTATGATTGGTAGAAATACTATGCCTTAGTAGTAATACTATAACATAGCAGATATAATGTGATTTTGCAGACATAGTATGTTTTTGCACAAATACTACGATTTCGCTCAAATACTATGGAATTGCAGTAATACTATGATTTGGAATACTATGATTTGATAGGAATACTATGCCTTAGTAGTAATACTATAACATAACAGATATACTATGATTTTGCCGAAATTCTATGTTTTTGCACAAATACTACAATTTGGCAGAAATACTATGTTTGGGCAGTAATACTATGATTTGCTATAAATACTATGATTTGGCACATATACTATAATCAGCAGATATACTATAACATAACAGAAATTCTACGACTTAGTAGTAACACTATAATATAACAGAAATTTTAACTGGACACAAATAACATGATTTGCCCCAAAACCATGATTTGGCAAAAAAATACCATGATTTGGCACAAATACGATGATATTGCAGAAATACTATGATTGGGTACAAATACTATGATTTGGCAGAAATACTATGACTTAGCAGAAATACTATGTTTTAACATAAATAATATCTTTTGACAGAAATTTCTGCTAAAAGGTACTATTTCTGCTTTTTAGCAGAAATACTGTAATTTTGCATAAACACTATGATTTGGGATAAATACTATGATTTGGCAGATATACTATATTCAGCAAATATACTATAACATAACAGACATTCCTCCACTTAGTAGTAATCTCATAACATAAAATAAATATTATGGTTCTGCCCCAAAACCATGATTTGGCACAAATACCATGATTTGTCAAAAATACTGCGATTTAGCAGAAATACTATGATTGAGCAGAAGTACTAACATGTAGTAGAAGTACTTTGATTTAGCACAAATACTATTATGGAGGAGTAATACTTTAACATGGGAGAAATATTGATACTCACACACACATACACAGAGAGCAAAGTGTACAGTGGCTGTTAAGAGTCTGTGCTTGGTATATCTAGGTCAGCTAAATTGGCTGCACCTGCTGTAATCAGCACTTACACACACAGACACAGAGAGAGGTATAAGTTTTCTGCAGTGTATTTCTCACATTCAGGATTCCCCTCGAACAAATGGCCATAATTTCCTAACCGTAGGAGCTAGAACGGTCATTCTGACACCGTTTTGTTCAGAAGAGATGGGGGAATCTGCAGGTCTTCATAATTCAGAGATAAAATATAAATTATTGAAGATATATGACTTGTAACATACTGTAACTGAGTAGAGGCAAAGCAAAACTGCCTTGACTTGCCCTCAAACAACGTTTTGTAACTCTAAATCTATATGGAGCATCAAAATCATTCTTTCACCGTAAGAAACAGCAGGCTTTGGTGAACAGTCATGGAAATTTTCAGGTCTCTGTTGAAATCCATCAAAAAGATATGACGAGAGAAAAAAGTGCCTCATTTCCAGAGTTTGAAATCTGAAGAGATCTGAGCAAGGCACGAATTTCCTACCCTCAAACAAGTGTAACTCATCTCAAAACGGTAATAGGTGGGAAAAAAATTCTTGAATTGTGAGCATCAGGGATGTCTGAAGATATATGGGCACAAGCCTCATGTCTCAACTTTGTTTCGTTAAGGAGATATGACGATTTGAAAATGCCTCTCATTAGAGAATTCCAGCGCTGATTTTGAAGAAACTCTCCATTGAGTTTCTATGGAGAGTTTTGAGACTTTATGTTACTCTGAGGAGATTTGCAAAAAATCTATAAGTCCCACAACAATGATGGTGACATTTTCTGAAAGCCAGCAAAAATACCTACGTTTTGATGTATAATTTGTGGGGGTTGAGTGGAAATTGAGCGAGTAGCAAGAAGTCGTTCAGACATGAAGAGAAAATTCAGAAAGGACGAGTGCACACTCTGAGTTAATTGCATAGCAACCATAACAACGCATGTATTTTCTGAAAAATCCCAATTTTGCAACTGAAAACTTAAAGAGGTATAAAATTAAAACGGTAGAAGATCTGAAAAAGCTGAATCACACAGCAATAGCCCAATAGTCTGAGAACATTTTAAAGTTTGAATGGAGTTTCTAGGTGAAAGTATGACAAAGTAGTTAAGTTTCAAAAACAAGCAAGTTTTAGCAGAATTTCTGAAGATTTCCATTCATTTCAATGGGACAAATTAAAGGAAAAAAGTGTAATATTTTAAAAAGTATAACAGTAGTAAACACCAAAAGTCATAGCAAACATTAGCAGAAAGAGCAGAACAGTATAGAGTTTGAACGGAGAAAATCGGCTGAAAACTGAGGCAGTAGTTAAACGGCAAAAAACGTACGGAAGCAACTTGAAGAATAACTAGAAAAATTTGCATTTCCTGCGAAAATGCAGTGTGGATGCTGGAACGCTGAAGCTGTCAGCTGAAACTAGCTGAAAAAGCTGAAAAGTTGCAGAAATTGTAAAAACTTTGCGGAAGCAAAGGAACGTTGCTAAAATGTAGTAACTTAGCAGAACTGCAATATCTTAGAGGAAACATAATACTTCGCAGAAATACAATAGCATAGCAGAACTTAGCAGAAATATTGTAACTTACCAGAAACACGATAACTTCCCCAAAATACAAGAATTTCAGAGAAATAGTATAAGATAACAGAAAGAATATATTTAGCCAAACATTCTTAAACATTACAGAAATACTACTCTATAGCAGAAATGATATATTTAGAAAGAAAAATATAATATAGTAGAAATACTATGATTTAGCAGAAATCCTACAATATAGCTCAATAACAATGATTTAGAACAGATACTATGATTGAGCAGAATAGTAATAACTTAAGTGAAAATATTGGAAAGGTAAAATGACAAGCTGAATAAAAAGGAACATGGTTATGTTTGCTCAAAACTAATTTTTGTTCACCTGTGAAAAAATAAAATAAAAATACATTTAGAAATACAAATAAGAACAGCCAACAGTTACACACAAAATTAAATATGGATACACAAATCAACAAATACACACAAAATCAAATATGGATACACAAATGTACAGAGAGAGACACACACACAAGGTCTATGCCAGTCAACCAGTCTGAATATATTATATTTTTATCCAACAATGAGATGCTGCCCTAAAAAGGGCTTTGTGTGTGTCTTTCTCTCTCTCTCTCTCTCTCTCTCTCTCTCACACACACACACACACACACACTCAGGCTGACACACACATGCGCGCACACACACACACACATAGCATCAGCAAGTGAACAAGGGCTGTTAACAGCATGTTTCTAGGTCAGTCAAACAGCTGTGAGATTCTCAATTTGAATCCACCAATCAGAGGGGCTGTGTGCTTTTTCCTGCCAAAACTGGTGCACCAAGTGCAGGCTTTTACAGCACAGAGAGAGACAGGATTTTTGCAGTCTATTTGTCATAGTGAGGACTCCCCTCAAACAAACAGCCATAAATTCCTAACCGTAGGGGCTACAACGGTCAATCTTAGACCGTTGTGTTCAGAAGACATGGGAGAATCTTGAAATGTTGACCATTTAAAATAAAAATATGAAACATCATAGATATAGGACATAGATGATTGGTTGTCTTAGAAGCCATGATTGCCCCAATATGCAAATTTGAATGTGCAAGGCCTAAGATATGATTGGCTGGCTGGGAAGCCATGAAGGCAACAATATGCAAATTTGAATGTGCAAGCCCTCGGATATGATTGGTTGTCTTAGAAGCCATATAAAAAGCAGTAAAACTGTACTATGATTTGGTAGAAAAACTATAATTAATCAAAAATACTATATTTGGCAGAAATACTATGCTGTAGCAGAAACACTATATTTAGCACAAATCTGATGAAATAGAAGAAATAGTATGATTTAGCAGAAATGCTGTATTTAGCACAAATACTGGAAAGCAGCAGAAATGCTATGACGTAGCACAATAGTAATAACCTAAATAGAAAAATTGGAAAAGCAAAATGGACAGCTGAAAAAATGCTGAACATGCTAAGGGTCCCTCAAATGTAATTGTTAAATGAGAAAAAAACCAGCAAAAAAAAGTATAACAGTCACACAACCACATATATGTACACATATGGTAACACACGTGCACAGACAGACACACACAGGATCAAATTCAGTCAACCAGTCTAACTATATTGAATTTAAATCACACAGACACACACACAGACACACACACACACACACACACACACACACACAAGATCCAATTCAGTCAACCAGTCTAAATATATTGAATTTAAATCTTACAATGAGATCATCCCATAACAAGCCTTTCTCTCTCTCTCTCTCTCTCTCTCTCTCTGTCACACACACACACACACACACACACACACACACACACACACACACAAGATCCAATTCAGTCAACCAGTCTAAATATATTGATTTTGAATCTTACATTGAGATCATCCCATAAAAAGGCTTTCTCTCTCTCTCTCTCTCTCCCTCTCTGTCACACACACACACACACACACACACACACACAAGATCCAATTCAGTCAACCAGTCTAAATATATTGAATTTAAATCTTACAATGAGATCATCCCATAACAAGCCTTTCTCTCTCTCTCTCTCTCTCTCTCTCTCTCTCTGTCACACACACACACACACTCACACACACACACACACACACACACACACACACACACACACACACACACAGGGAGAGAGAAGTAAGTTTCTAGCTCAGTCAAGCAGCCTGGGAGCTGCTGAATTTGAATCCACCAATCAGAGAGCCTGTGCACTTTTTCCCGCCAAAACAGGTGCACGCAGCACAGAGAGACACAGGATTTTTGCAGTCTATTTCTCATAATGACGACTCCCCTCAAACAAATGACCATAATTTCCTAACCGTAGGGGCTAGAACGGTCATTCTTACACCGTTTTGTTCAGAAGAGATGGGGGAATCTTAAAGTGTTTACAATTTATCATTAAAATATGAATTATTAAAGATATTTGACTTCTAATGCACCATAACTGAGTAGAGGCAAGCGAAAACTGCCTTGACTTGCCCTCAAACAACGCTTTCTAACTCTAAATCTATTTGGAGTATCAATATCATTCTTTCACCGTAAGAGACAGCAGGCTTTGGTGAACAATCATGGAAATTTTCAGGTCTCTGTGGAAATCCAAAAAAAAGATATGACGAGAGAAAAAAGTTGTTCATTTCCAGAGTTTGAAATCTGAAGAAATCTGAGCGAAGGACGAATTTCCTACCCTCAAACAAGTCTAACTCATTTCAGAACGGTAATAGGTGAGAAAAAAATTCTTGAATTGTGAGCGTCAGGAGTGTCTGAAGATATACTGGGACAAGCCTTATGTCTTAACTTCGCTTCGTTAAGGAGATATGACGATTCGAATATGCCTCTCATTACAGAAATCAAGCGATGATTTTGAACAAGCTCTCCATTGACTTTCTATGGAGAGTTTTGCGACTTTGTGTTGGTCTGAGGAGATTTGCCAAAATTCTATAAATCTCACAACAATGATGGTGACATTTTCGGAAAGCCAGCAAAAATGCCTACGTTTTGATGTATAATTTGTGGAAGTTGAGTGAAAATTGAGCAAGTAGCAAGAAGTTGTTCGGACATGAAGAGAAGACTGCGAAACCTACAGTGGCACACTGGAAGCCAAGTGCATAGCAACCATAACAACGCATGTATTTTGTGAAAAATCACAATTTTGCAACTCAAAACTTTAAGAGGGATAAAAGTAAAACTGTAACAGATATGAAAAAGCTGAATCATTCATGAATAGCCCAATAATTTGTGAACATTTTAAAGTTTGAATGGTTGTTCTACGTGAAAGTAGGAAAAAGTAGTTAAGTTTCAAAAACAAGCAAGTTTTAGCAGAATTGCGGAAGTTTCCCATTCATTTCAATGGGACAAATTAAAGGAAAAAAGCTTAATATTTTAAAAAGTATAAGAGTTAAAAATACCAAAAGTCATAGCGCACATTAGCAGAAATAGCAGAATAGTTTAAAATTTGAACGGTGAAAATCGGCTGAAAATTGTGGAAGTAGAAAAGTGCCAAAAAAAGTGCAAAAAGTGGCAACTAGAACTAGAAAAATTTGCATTTCCTGCGAAAATGCTGTGTGGATGCCTTAACGCTGAAGCTGTCTGCTGAAAAGCTGAAAAAGATGAAAAGTTGCAAAAAGTTGTATGGTGGTGAAAAAAAACATGTCGCCCTGAGCAAAAAGAGGAGGAGAGACCGACAGTTCTGCTAAAATGAGCAGAAGCTGCTGAGAATTGTGCTGAGAAAAGGTGAAAAGGCTGAAAATTTTGCAGAAAAGAGGTAAATCAGCAGAATTTCTGCAGAAAAGAGGCAGAACAAAAGAACAAAAGAGAAAACTGAAAACAGGTTTTGCCATGACCGGGATTTGAACCTGGCCGTTCTCGTCTCAAGGCAGCTGCTCATCTCACTGAGCCAAACTCTTCCTCTCAAAAGCAAGAGATGGAGAAACTGACAATTTTGCTAAATGAGCAGAAGCTGCTGAGAATTGTGCTGAGAAGAAGTGAAAAGGCTGAAAATTTTGCAGAAAAGAGGTGAATCAGCAGAATTTCTGCAGAAAAGAGGTAAAGAAGTTATAAGTTGCGCTGAAAAGAGATGAATCAGCAGAATTTCTGCTCAAAGGCAGCTATTCATTTCCCTGAGCCAAAGTCATTCTTACAAAGAAGAGGTGGAGAGACGGACAATTCTGCTGAAATGAGCAGAAGCTGCTGACAATTGTGCTGATAAGTGGTGAAAAGGCTGAAAATTTTGCAGAAAAGAGGTGAATCAGCAGAATTTCTGCAGAAAAGAGGCAAAGAAGCAGAAACTTGCGCTGAAAAGAGATGAATCAGCAGAGTTTCTGCTCAAAAGAGTTTTCTTTTTTCTGAATACAGCCAAAAAAGCTGGAATTTGTGCTGAAAAGGGGTGAAAAAAATGAAAATTTTGCTGAAGAGGGGTGAAGAAGCTGAAGAAGCTAAAGTATACTAAATCAAAGTATTTCTGCCAAAACATAGTGTTTCTGCCATATGGTGTTATTTGTGCCACAAAAGTTACTACATTACAACATGAATACGGATTAAAGATGAAAGAAACTGGCAACAAATTCCTCCACTACAAACCAGTCTGATACCACTTCTTTGCAGTGTTCACGTTTACTAAGGCACTACCCAAAAGGCACCACAAGAGGGCACTCCAACACAAGAGATGAGGTGAATGAGCAGAATTTCTGCTGAAAAGAGGCAGAAGGTTCTGTATGTAGAAAAAGAAACACTGTTGAACCATGTGTGAAATAAATAAAGAAATGAAATGAAAGAACAACCTGGTTCTACTCAAATTCACCAATCAGAGGTACTGCCTCAGTCTGCTTCATCAGGCTGTGTACTTGTTTCTGCCATGGAGCGTTAACAAGAATCTGAGGTCCATATTAGAAAAGCTGCTAAAATCATCAAACTTTGCAGAATTGTAATAAAATAGCAATATAAATTACAAGTCTGTGATAGTGTATAAATTTGTAGTGAAAAAAAAAACGTGGACCAAGGTGGGATTGAACCCACGACCTTTGAGCTGCAGAGCCGTGTCATTACTGATTGCGCCACCTGGAAAGGGGGCGGCGGACTGAAAGACAGATACTTGGGCAGTCAGAAAATAGATCGCGGTGAGAGGCGAAAAACGCCGTTTTTTGGAGTTACAAAACATCGTGTAACTCAAAAACTAGGAGGGCTAGCAGCATAATTCTTGTACTGGGTGAATCAGCGGACTTTGGTGTACTTTCACTGCGATTTTGATAGCTCTTTGTGCCTCCATCGCGGAGATTTGACGAGAGAAGAAACGGCTTCATTTCCAGAGTTTGAAGACTGAGAGAAGGACAGATTTCCACCCCTCAAACAAACGTAATTCATTGCTCAACGGTAAGATAATTGTAAAAACTGCTTCCACTGTGAGTGTCAGCAGTGTCTGAAGATATATTGGCACAAGCCTCATGTCCTAACTTTGCTTTATTAAAGAGATATGGCGATTTGAAAATGCCTCCCGTTATAGAATTTCAGCTCTGAATTTCAAAACCTCCCCATAGACTTTGAATGGGGAGTATTGAGACCTTGTGTCACTCCGAGGCAAATTGCGAAAAAACGGTAAATCTCACAATAAACATAGTGACATTGTCTGAAAGCCAGCAAAAATACCTACGTTTTGATGTATAATTTGTGGGGTTTGAGTGGAAATTGAGTGAGTAGCAAGAAGTTGTTTAGACATGAAGAGAAAATTCAGAACGGACCAGCACTCACTCTGACTTAATTGCATAGCAACCATAGCAACGCATGTATTTTCTGAAAAATCACAATTTTGCAACTGAAAACTTAAAGAGAGATAAGATTAAAACGGTAGAAGATCTGAAAAAGCTGAATCAGACAGGAATAGCCCAATAATCTGAGAACATTTTAAAGTTTGAATGGAGTTTCTAGGTGAAAGTATGACAAAGTAGTTAAGTTTCAAAGACAAGCAAGTTTTAGCAGAATTGTGGAAGTTTCCCATTCATTTCAATGGGACAAATTAAAGGAAAAAAGTGTAATATTTTAAAAAGTATAACAGTAATAAACACCAAAAGTCATAGCCATCATTAGCAGAAAGAGCAGAACAGTATAGAGTTTGAACTGAGAAAATCGGCTGAAAACTGAGAAAGTAGTTAAGTGCCAAAAAGTGTACGGAAGCAACTAGGGGAATAATAAAGAATAAAGAGAAACAGGAACTCAATAGTGTGGAAGCCCTTTTAGGGCATCCACACAATAATAATAACTAGAAAAATTTGCATTTCCTGCGAAAATGCAGTGTGGATGCTGTAATGCTGAAGCTGTCTGCTAAAACTAGCTGTAAAAGCTGAAAAGTTGCAGAAATTGTAAAAACTATGCAGAATCAAAGGAACTTTGCTAAAATGTAGTAACTTAGCAGAACTGCAATATCTTAGAGGAAACATAATACTTGGCAGAAATACAATAGCATAGCAGAACTTAGCAGAAACATTGTAACTTCTCAGAAACATGATAACTTATCAAAAATACAAGAATTTAGGAGAAATAGTATAAGATAACAGAAAGAATATATTTAGCCAAAAATTCTTAAACATTACAGAAATACTATGATTTAGAAAAACAGTACAACATAGCAGAAATGCTGTGATTTACCAGAGACACTGTAATATACTATGAATATTTTAATTTTATATAAATACTATGTTTTAGCAAAAATACTCCAGTTTAGCACAAATATTATAACATAGCAGAAATACTATTCTATAGCAGAAATGCTATATTTAGAAAGAAAAATGTAATATAGTAGAAATACTATGATTTAGCAGAAATCCTACAATATAGCTTAATAACAATGATTTAGAACAGATACTATGATTGAGCACAAGTAATAACTTAAGTGAAAATATTGGAAAGGTAAAATGATAAGCTGAATAAAAAGGAACATGGTTAAGTCCGCTGAAAACTATTTTTTGTTCACCTGTGAAAAAATAAAACAAAAATACATTTAGAAAAAAAAAATAAGAACAGCCAACAGATACACAAAATCAAATATGGATACACAAATCACCAAATACACAGAAAATCAAATATGGTTACACAAATGTACAGAGAGAGACAAACACAGACAAACACACAGTCTATGCCAGTCAACCAGTCTTAATATATTATATTTTTATCCACCAATGAGATGCTGCCCTAAAAAAGGTCTTTGTGTGTGTCTTTCTTTCTCTCTCTCTCTCTCTCTCTCTCTCTCTCTCTCCCTCTCTCTCTCTCTCTCTCACACACACACACACACACACACACACACACAGCAGCAGCAGCAGCAGCAAGTGAACAGGGGCTGTTAACAGCATGTTTCTCGGTCAGTCAAACAGCTGTGAGCTTCTCAATTTGAATCCACCAATCAGAGAGGCTATGTGCTTTTTCCCACCAAAACTGGTGCACCAAGTGCAGGCTTTTACACACGCAGCACCAAGAGAGACAGGATTTTTGCAGTCTATTTCTCATAGTCAGGATTCCCCTCAAACAAACAGCCATAAATTCCTAGCCGTAGGGGCTAAAACAGTCATTCTTAGACCGTTTTGTTCAGAAGAGATGGGGGAATCTTGAAATGTTGACCATTTAAAATACAAATATGAAATATTAAAGATATATGACATAGATGATTGGTTGTCTTAGAAGCCATGAAGGCCCCAATATGCAAATTTGAATGTGCCAGGCCTCAGGTATGATTGGTTGTCTTAGAAGCCATATAAAAAGCAGTAAAACTGTACTATGATTTGGTAGAAAAACTATAATTAATCAAAAATACTATATTTGGCAGAAATACTATTTTTTTAGCAGAAAAACTATATTTAGCACAAATCGTATAAAATGGCAGAAATACTATAATTAAGTAGAAATACTATATTAAGTACAAATCCTATAAAATGGCAGAAATAGTATGATTACTGAAAGAAAAATAAATACTGAAAAGCAGCAGAAATGCTATAACTTAGCACAATAGTAATAACTTAAATAGAAAAATTGGAAAAGAAAAATGGACAGCTGAAAAAATCCTGAACATGCTAAGGGTCCCTCAAATGTAATTGTGAAACGAAAAAAAATCGGCAAAAAATATATAACAGCCACACAATCACAAATATGGACAAATATGGAAACACACACACACACACACACACACACACATGATCCAATTCAGTCAACCAGTCTAAATATACTGAATTTGAATCTTACAATGAGATCATGCCATAAAAAGTCTCTCTCTTTCTCTCTCTCTCTCTCTGTCACACACACACACAAACACACACACACACACACACACACACACAATCCAATTCAGTCAACAAGTCTAAATATATTGAATTTAAATCTTACAATGAGATCATCCCATAAAAAGGCTTTCTCGCCCTCTCTTTCTCTCTCTCTCTGTCACACACACACACACACAACACACACACACCACACACACACACCACACACACACACACACACAGGGAGAGAGAAGTAAGTTTCTAGCTCAGTCAAGCAGCCTGGGAGCTGCTGAATTTGAATCCACCAATCAGAGAGCCTGTGCACTTTTTCCCGCCAAAACAGGTGCACGCAGCACAGAGAGACACAGGATTTCTGCAGTGTATTTCTCATAGTGAGGATTCCTCTCAAACAAATGACCATAATTTCCTAACCGTAGGGGCTAGAACGGTCATTCTTACACCGTTTTGTTCAGAAGAGATGGGGGAATCATCAAGTGTTGACAATTTATCATTAAAATATGAATTATTAAAGATATTTGACTTCTAATGCACCATAACTGAGTAGAGCAAAGCAAAAACTGCCTTGACTTGCCCTCAAACAACGCTTTCTAACTCTAAATCTATTTGGAGTATCAATATCATTCTTTCACCGTAAGAGACAGCAGGCTTTGGTGAACAATCATGGAAATTTTCAGGTCTCTGTGGAAATCCATTAAAAAGATATGACGAGAGAAAAAAGTGGTTCATTTGCAGAGTTTGAAATCTGAAAAAATCTGAGCGAAGGACGAATTTCCTACCCTCAAACAAGTCTAACTCATTTCAGAACGGTAATAGGTGAGAAAATAATTCTTGAATTGTGAGCGTCAGGAGTGTCTGAAGATATACTGGGACAAGCCTTATGTCTTAACTTTGCTTCGTTAAGGAGATATGACGATTCGAATATGCCTCTCATTACAGAAATCAAGCGGTGATTTTGAACAAGCTCTCCATTGACTTTCTATGGAGAGTTTTGCGACTTTGTGTTGGTCTGAGGAGATTTGCCAAAATTCTATAAATCCCACAACAATGATAGTGATATTTTCGGAAAGCCAGCAAAAATACCTACGTTTTGATGTATAATTTGTGGAAGTTGAGTGAAAATTGAGTAAGTAGCAAGAAGTTGTTCGGACATGAAGAGAAGACTGCAAAACCTTCAGTGGCACACTGGAAGCCAAGTGCATAGCAACCATAACAACGCATGTATTTTCTGAAAAATCACAAAAATGAAACTCAAAACTTAAAGAGGGATAAGATGAAAACGGTAACAGATATGAAAAAGCTGAATCATTCATGAATAGCCCAATAATTTGTGAACATTTTAAAATTTGAATGGTTGTTCTAGGCGAAAGTATGAGAAAGTAGTTAAGTTTCAAAAACAAGCAAGTTTTAGCAGAATTGCTGAAGTTTCCCATTCATTTCAATGGGACAAATTAAAGGAAAAAAGCGTAATATTTTAAAAAGTATAACAGTTAAAAATACCAAAAGTCATTGCGCACATTAGCAGAAATAGCAGAATAGTTTAAAATTTGAACGGTGAAAATCGGCTGAAAATTGTGGAAGTAGTTAAGTGCCAAAAAAAGTACAAAAGTGGCAACTAGAATAACTAGAAAAATTTGCATTTCCTGCGAAAATGCTGTGTGGATGCCTTAACGCTGAAGCTGTCTGCTGAAAAGCTGAAAAAGATGAAAAGTTGCAAAAAGTTATATGGTGGTGGAAAAAAAAAAAAAAAAACTGCCCTGAGCTGGATTCGAACCTGGTCTTCCAGGTCTCAAGGTAGCCACTCATCTCACTGAGCTAAACTCACTCTGACCAAGAAAAGGTGGAGAGACGGACAAC